>NC_037673.1:70948137-71073257 GCF_003255815.1 Theropithecus gelada
GTGGCCGGATCTCAGCTCACTGCAAGCTCCGCCTCCCGGGTTCACGCCATTCTCCGGCCTCAGCCTCCCGAGTAGCTGGGACTACAGGCGCCCGCCACCTCGCCCGGCTAGTTTTTTGTATTTCTTAATAGAGACGGGGTTTCACCGTGTTAGCCAGGATGGTCTCGATCTCCTGACCTCGTGATCCGCCCGTCTCGGCCTCCCAAAGTGCTGGGATTACAGGCTTGAGCCACCGCGTCCGGCCTGTCCCTCATTTCTTGCATCACTGTCTAGTTTATCATGGTTTAGTTAATTTTTCTTTTTCTTTTTTCTTTTTTTTTTTTTTGAGACAGTCTCTCACTCTGTCACCAGGCTGGAGTGCAGTGGTGTAATCTTGGCTCACTGTAACCTCCACCTCCTGGGTTCAAGAGATTCTCCTGCCTCAGCCTCCCAAGTAGATGGGACTACAGGCCCACATGAGCAGGCCCAGCTAATTTTTGTATTTTTAGTAGAGACTGGGTTTCACCATGTTGGCCAGGGTGGTCTTGATCTCTTGACCTCGTGAGATGCCCGCCTCGGCCTCCTGAAGTGCTGGGATTACAGGTGTGAGCCACTGCGCCCGGCCTAGTTGATTTTTCATAGTGAAATGTTTGATTTTTTTTTCATATTTCCTTTTCTGTATTTCTATAGCTTTTTTTTTGTGGTTATCATCTGGATGATATCCTGAAGTTATAACACTATAATCTGAACTTACACTAGCTTAACTTCAGTAACATACAAAAACTCTATTCTTTTGCAGCTCTGTCTTCACCCCTTTCAGTTGCTGATGTCACAAAATTACATCTTTATATTCTATATGACCAAAAAAATGAGCAAATATTCTTTGAAATCCATTAGTCTACAGAAAAATCTACAATTACAAACCAGTTACAATGCTACTAGCTTTTAGGCTGTGTTCTTAAACATGTATCGTTTTCTTAAATCATGTAGAAAACAAAAAGCAGAATACAAACTGTTACAATAATTCTAATTTTTATAATTGCTCATGCATTGACTTTTACTAAGATTTTTATTTCTTCATACAGCTTAGAGGTATTGTCCAGTATGCTGACAGTTCACTTCAGAGGATTCCCTTAAGCATTTCTTGCAGTGCAGGTCTAGTGGTAAATAGCAAAGCTAACTCCCTTAGCTTTTGTTTACTTGGGTATGTTTAAATTTCTCCCTCACTTTATCCCCTCTTTTTACTGCTGGAAAACTATTTTTTTTTTTCTTTCTCTCTTTCTTTAAGAGACAAGGACTTGGTATTTTGCCAGGCTGAATTTAAACTCCTACGCTCAAGTGACTCTCCTGCCTCAGCCTTCCAAGTAGCTAGGACTACAGGCACACACCATCACACCTGCTATCTCCTTCTCTTTTGAAGGACACTTTTGTCAGACATAGGATTGGGTTTTTACTGAGATGAGGTCTTGTTATGTTGCCAAGGTTGGTCTCAAACTTCTGGCTTCAAATGATCCACCTGCCCCAGTCTCCTGAATGGCTGAGATTACAGGTGCAATGCCACCATGCCTGGTTCCACAAATACGGGAATCTTGGTTGACAGTTCTTTCCTTTTAGCGCTTTGAATATATTGGCCCAACACCTTCTGGCTTCTAAAGTTTCTGACAAGAAATCTGTTGATAATTATATTGAGGATTCCTTTTATATGATAAGCTGCTTCTGATTGCTTTCAGGATACTCTATAAGTCTTTTGAAAGTTGATTATATCTGTGAATCTCACTGATTTTATCTTATTTGGAGTTCGTTAAACTTCTCACGTTTATATTCATGTCTTTCATCAAATTTGGGAAGTTTTCGGCCATTATCTCTTGATTATTCTCTCTGCTCTTTTTTTCTCCTGGCACTCTCAAAATGTGTATTGAGGTCCCCCTAATGTGTCCCACAGTTCTCTTAGGCTCTGTTCACTTCAATCTTTTTTCTTTCTGTTCTTCAAACTCAATCATATCCACTGTCCTATATTTAAGTTCACTGATTGTTCTGTTTGTGAAAATCTGCCTTTGAATCCCTCTAGTGAATTTTTCATTTCAGTTACTAAAGTTTCTAGCTCCATAATTTCTTTTTGGTTTCTTTTCAGGTTTGCTGTTTCTTCATTGATATTTCTATTTTGTTCACTTATCTTTTTCTTAACTTTCCCCACATCTTCCTTTAGTTATTTGAGTATCATTAAGGTAGTTGCTTTAAAGTCTTTGTGTAGTAGATCAGCCATCAAGTCTTTTTCAGGGACAGTTCCTGTTGATCTACATTTTTCCCTTGAAAAGGCCACATTTTCCTGTCTCCTTCTATGCCTTTTGTTTTTTTGTTGAAAACTGGACCTTTGAATTTACTAGTGTGGTAACTCAGGAAATCAGGTTCTTTTTTTCCTCATAGTTTGTTATTTGTTATTTTTTATTGTTGTAGGCTATTTCTGTGTCAAGGATCCAGCCTGAGGTGGAAAGGTAAGGTCTTCTTAGGGTCTTTTCTAGCCTTGCACCTTTCCCTGAGCATGCACAGTCATCACTTTCTAATTTTTCCTGTATATGCAGTTGTTTATGAATGTCCTAGTCTTTAATGTCTTGCTCCCAAAAGGAAAAAGAGAAAAGTTAAGGAGAAAGAGGACACTGGCCCTTCAAGTCCCCTGGAAATCACTACAGCCAGAGGGGAAGGGACTTGCAACAACAATGGTCACCCACTTTTTGTCTGCCCCTCTGTGATAAGAAGCCATAATTGGCAGTCAGAGAATCCTTTGTGCTCACTCTGGCTCCCATAAGTTGTGTATGGATTGCTCTAGGAACACACGTACAGCTGCCTGCCATGCGGCTTGGATGGGTAGAGGTATAGGAAGCTACTACTGTGTTAAGAGCTGAAATTAACAGCAATTTATCACTCAAGCCTTCCCTGGAACTTGCAAGCCTTTAGTAGACTCAAGAGTTTCAAAACAGTTATATTAGACATATCTGGCTAGTGTAATTGTTGTCTAGGTGGGGAGACAGATTCTTGGTGCTTCCTGCTCTGCCATCTTCCCCAAATCCTATCTCCATCCATAATGTTTTTGAAGGAAAAGGTACCCAGAAGAGAAAAATACACCATTGTCTGGATTATAAGACTGAGGGTAGTTTTTACATTTTCTTCCTTTTTTTTTTTTTTTGTTAAAGAGACAGGGTCTCATTGTGTTACCCAGGTTAAAGTGCAACAATGTGATCACAGCTCACTGTAGCCTCAAACTCCAGGCTCAAACGATCCTCCTGACTCAGGTTGCCCAGTAGATGGGACTACAGGCATGTGCCACCATGACCAGCTTGTATTTTCTTACTTTATAATTAACAAATATTACTTTAAAAAACCATGGTTGGTCGGGCGCGGTGGCTCACGCCTGTAATTCCAGCACTTTGGGAGGCCGAGGCGGGTGGATCACGAGGTCAGGAGATCGAGACCATCCTGGCTAACACGGTGAAACCCCGTCTCTACTAAAAAATACAAAAAATTAGCTGGGCGCGGTGGCGAGCACCTGTAGTCCCAGCTGCTCGGGAGGCTGAGGCAGGAGAATGGTGTGAACCCGGGAGGCGGAGCTTGCAGTGAGCCAAGATCACGCCACTGCACTCCAGTCTGGACCACAGAGCCAGACTCCGTCTCAAAAAAAAAAAACAAAAAAAAAACCATGGTTGAGGAGTCAATAACATTTATGTAATACAACAATTTGCAGAAATAGTTTTAAGACTTGATAAGCATTGTTAGAGCTAACTGTATGAGTATTTTAGGTTGCTGCTCTTGAAATAATAATGTTACCACATACCAATCAATAATCAATGTTCTCATAATCCATTCAATTTCATTTTTTATGTAAAATGGGGGCTTCTGGGAGAATTAAATAACACATTAAAGTGCTGAATTATTCCTCCTATCCCTCTATAGATTAGAGTAGTACTATTAAGAAGAACAAGGGGCTAAGAACTGAAGAGTAATATAAGCATTCCTATATTAATCATTATTTGCCTATGAAGTACATGGAGTTCCCGTGTGACTGAACTGTTTTCAGCTAGGGTAATATTTTAACCTATGGGATACTAATTTACTTTACTATCTATTTTTTATTATTCCTACCCCAATGTTGTTTTTCATTCTCAGTATCAGACAAGGTGAGAATATGTACCAAGCAATAAAGATAATATAATACTTTTATTAAAAAGATTTATTTGATGAAAAAGAGCAGTTCTATGTAGAATTTAGGAAACATTTTCTCCCAGCTAATGTCCTAATACTCAGCAAGTAAAACTGGAAAACAGTTTATATTGCTGTCAATATGTATAAGCCATGTCTCCCACCATTACTTTTCCATATTAAATATAGAAAAAAGCAGAATCCCATGTGTCCCAGTGACTGTCAGAAATCTTCCCTCTTCATTAAATAAAAATTTAAATACCACATCAGGGCATTGTACAGAAATAACTTCTGCAGTATATAATCTCATTTTCTTTAATATCTTCTGTAAGAATTATATGGAAGTTATTCGACTCTAGATTAACTTTTTTTTATAACTTGTTACCTAAATAAATATTTCACAAATTACAGACGAAAAAAGGATAGAGAATTAAGCTGAAAATCTAGTAACAGTAACCTAAATTGTTAGTGGTAAACATGTAGTAAACATTATAAAAACTTGAAAATCTGGTAAACTCTATGCAAAATTATAAAATGCATTTTCAGGACATTATACTTGCATAACTGCCAATCCTACCCCTTCCTTTAAACTTTCTTTAACAACAAATAATTAACAAATTCATAGTAATGTGGTGTGAAATGGCAAGTAGACTTTTTTTTTTCTTTTTACTTTGGGACATACTAAGAGATTAAGGCAGTTAGGGGTTGAAATCAAAAGACAGAAAAATGACAAACCAAGGAAACAGAAACTAAGAATAGGATAGGAAAGCAAAAGTTATGAATAAACAGGAATTTCAAAAAGGAGAAAAGAAATAATAGGATGAAACAGATATATTAACTGTAGCTGAGGGCATGTGATTGGAGTTTTGTTAACAATAAGAGCACTTGGGTTAAGTATACAATTCCACCTTTCCTTGCGGGTAGCGTATTCTAAATTTTCCTGGTTGCTGGGAATTTTCCCATTTCTCAAGGGAATACAGGCTGGCCTCCAGTCCCTATAACCTAAACAGCTTAATTAAAATGAATGGACCTATGACATCAATACTTGTGAGAGCTTCAAATTTTCAATATGCATCTGAGCAGAGGGGGTATCTATGCTCAGCTTTAGTAGATATTGAAAAATGGTTTTCCAAGTGTGTGCACAATTTACAACTTACATCAGCAATGTATGAGATTACTTGTTGCTCCATGTCCTCACCAACACTTGGTGTTCTTTTTTTCTTTTTTTTTTTTTAAAGCCATTCTGGTGGGTATATGGTGGTATCTCACTGAGGTTTAAATTTGCACTTCTCTGATGATTAATAGCATGAAGTACCTTTATTTATGTTTATTACCCATCTGAGCATCCTACTATGAAGTAGCAGTCAAATCTTCTGGCTTTTTCCCCCTTAATTGAACTTCCTAAACTTTTTGTATTGATTTGTAACAATCTCCCTGTCTTTTTGACATAGTATCTTGTTAAATTACATCTCTTCGATTGGTTATATTAGTTAATACGATTAGCTATCTAAATATCTTCTTCCTTCACTATTCAATGTACAATCTTCCCAATCCTTTTACCATCTTGGTAAAAGTTAAGCATCTTCTCAGACAGAAGAATCCACCTGAAAAATCCTGACCTTTCCTCTCTCTCCAAGATTTATTTTTTGAAGTATTTAGGTGTAAACCAAAAATGAAATTCTAGGCGCCCCACCAACTGGCTGAATGTACCCTCCTCCTGGCCAAGGGGACCCAACTAAACCTGAAAAACTAGTTCAGATCATGACTGGAAGAGAGGTGGGTCAGGCATGCCTCATTATACTATCCTCCCTAGGGAGTTCAGGCACAGAGCTGACCAGCATAACATTAAAATAGAGATTCTAAGACTAACAGAACAGACTCTACAGCAAGAAGATACCAAATTCCAGCCTGACTCTAGTATAGTATAGTAGGGCCCTGAAAGAAACCAAAGTATTTTACACCAAAACATATTTCTTTGACATATTTTGAAATGGCCCCGCAAAAGTGTCTCTTATAGGGGAAACTTACTTCCTATAGAGAATAGAGAGTCTTTCCCTATCCAGGTCTTTTTCTGATCCTGAAGAGACTGAGTTTAGAACATTTTCAGGATCTGTATAGGAAACATTTGCCTTCTACTGCCTCTGGTGGGGCAGCCACCCATGAGACTTCATTTACCTAAAAAGTAACCCTGGTCTCCACAATCCCTTATCTTAACCCAACCACTTCTTTCTATTGATTCTAAGCCTTTAGATAATAACTCAACAAACTGCCAATCAGAAAATCTTTGAATCTCCCAATGACCTTGTAAGCTTCCCACCCCTTCCAAGTTTTCCTGCTTTTCTGGACTGAACTAACGTATGTCTCACATGTACTGTTGATGTTTTATGTCTCCTAAAACATAACCCAAGCTGTAACCCAACAACTTTGGGCACATGTTCTCAGGACCTCCTAGGGCTGTGTCATGGGTCATGATCCATAACCTTGACAAAATAAACTTCTAACGTCTCAGATACCAGTTTTCAAATACTGCAGGCAGGAAAAAATGACAAATACGAAGTTACTTATAAATGCTTGACAACTGAATTATTTTTATTCCAGAAGACTATAAAAACTAAAGGGGGTTGGTTGGTATCTTGCTTTCCTCTTTGATTTCACCAACCTCAAAAATGCTGGCAGTTTGATACTACCCACATTGCGGTGTTTTAAAAAAATTTACTAATGGTGTGTGGATTACTGCATGAAATTTGGCAGTTAATTCCCATTACTAGGAACCAAATTCTTGATTTTAATGACTGAAACATCCAGAGACAACATGAAGTTTCTTTGCTGGTTAATAAAAGTCAGTTGTGATTCTATGTACTTATTTTTCTACAACTTGAGAAAATGGCAGAGCCCTGACTACTGTGAGAACTATATATTTGTCCTTCCCTCAAAATTTAAAACTCTTGAATGTAAAGAGGAAGTAAAATTTGATCCTCTGTCATCATCATATGATGCAAATAGGTAAATGGAGACTTGGTTCTAATACACTCATGAAATTACTTATATGAAGTAAACACTCAAAATAATAAGTTATATTTGCATTCTTAAACACTTCCCAGTTAAATCATATTCAAATGTGAAGCTAAGTTTTATATAATTTATAAAACAGATGAGTATAGAAAGGGTATCTGTTAAAATCTAATACTGATTTAAAATGGCACACACCAACAGTACGACTTTATATAACCTTGTTATTTAAAAACTACTAAGAGTTAATAATTCTGCCATCTAGCTATTTTAGAAGTTTCCTAAGATTATGTCAAATTTAAGACAAAAAAATGAAAGTGTCAACTAAGTAGAAATTGCTCCTAAAATTAGAAAAAAAAAAGCAGCAAATCAAACTTACTCTGACAGAGCACAGGGGAAATATTTCATTATGGTAAAAGCAACAAAATTTTTAAAAGATCTCTAAAGTAGGTCTTGAGCTTCACTTAGATGGCTCAATAATGGGGTTCTCTTGGTAAAAGACTTTTTTCACACTTCATTTTATTTCAAATAAAATATATGTTCCCTTCAAAAAGTGTTTTCCATATAATTTTCTCAAAAAGAAATCTCTGAGCTTCTCAGGTTGTGAATGAACCTTTCTTTCAAAGTTCATTGATGCTTCACACATGAATTCGGCCTTCACAAAGGGTAACAACAATTCCACAAATATTAAATGACAAGATAATTGCCTCTAGATTCCCACTACAGAAAATCAACATCTCTAAAAATTACCATTTGGATTCTTCCTCCCTAATTTTACATTTTCATATGAATCTTTGTGTCATGGATAATTTCCACAATGTGAGGAAAGTCTGTGTGGCCCACAGGCACCAACATTTTAGGATCTACTAAGGTAGATCCTAAATCTTTCGGACATAAGAATGTCATATGATTACCATAAACTCTGTCAGAGGCAAGAAACTTAACTTTTTCAAGATGACTTTTAAATCTGCTAGTGTCAGGAAAGCCTTCTTGCTAGTTTTAGGGATTTGAGGGGTTGAAGTGGGGGAGTACATTTTTTTCATAGTAAGCAGAAACTTTATCTAATCAAAATCACACGTATTCTAGTTGTAGAAGATTCTGAAAATAATCCTATAATTAAAAAAATAGTATCAAAAGATGGTTTATTATATACCTTTGATAAATTATATAGAAAATGCTCACAGAGCCCTTTGACAATAGGCACCTCTTTACTACAAAAATGTTAGCTTAACTTTATACAATCTTAACTTTAATTCATACAGCTTTCAGTTTTTTTAAAGAACTTTTACAAACACTATCTCATTTGAACTCAAGATAGCATGAAAGATGGCTAAGATATTTAAAACAAAACCCTATCTTTAAAAATAATTTAGTGTTGTCTCAAAATCATAAGGAGAAATGCAGAATATTAATGGACTCCACAGAATAAAGCCAGCATATTATTCCTAAATAAAATTACTGGTCTGGTATACATATGTCCTTTTCTATGTTATAAATTGAAATAGAATTTTTGAATTTAAGAATGACCTTGGGAATAACTTTTTTTCTGCAGGGGCTGCTGTATTATGTCACATTGAATTACGTGATTTCTAATACATTGCGAATATTTAAATCATACAGTCATTTCGTTAAAACTTTTCTTGTAGTGAGCAAGCCATTCTAGAATGGATACCAAGGAGGTCAAAACAGTAAAGCTAGACAGAAAGTATTCTGTCAGTAATCACTGTAATACAAACCATGAGGATTTTAAGGGTAAAAAGCCTTCAAATATCACAAATTTCTCCCATAAAATCTGTTTTACAATACTGTAAATTATTTCAAATAAAAAATTTGCATGCCCAATGCTTTGCTGATTCCTACAAAGAAGTTTAATTAGAATATGTCTGAGTCTTCAAGAAGTTATGGTCTAAATAATATAGTTGTGAGGAACAAACAGAAAATATGAGAATATCGTGATTCAAGAAGCCCATGATTTATGTCAACAAAACATAATTCACAGAAATACATACTTAAAGCACAGAATTGCGTGCTGGTCAAAAGCCCTGGTTCTGGGTCAGAAAAGACCTAGGTCTGAATGCTGGCTTCCTCACTAACTAGTTGATTGACCTTGGACAAATTATTTCACCTCTCTATGCCCCAATTTCCTAATCTGTAAAAACAGGATAATAATGCTAATCTCATAAAAGTGAGGAAAAAGTGAGATAATATATATAAAAGTGTTTATTATATTAGGCATACATAAATCCTCAAAAATGTTAGCTATCTTCATCACCATCACCATTACTATTGTTTAGAAGTCTTGTAAAATAAAACTCATTTTGCTTGCACATGTGTATGTATGAGAAAGCGAGCGAGCAAGTGGAGGGTGCGTGAATGTGCATGGGTGTAATAGATCAATACAAATAATTTATCATCAGCGTAAGGGTCTCCTGGGAAGGAAGGAAAAGAAACCCCCAACCTCTTCCTCCAGATGTTGAAAATAACTGAAATGTTCCAGGTAAGCCCTAACAAAAGGCCAACAAGAAAAGGTATTAAAAGCCCATCCAATGGCATCAGAACAGAAAAGTACAGGTCTACTAATAGCAAGTGGTGCACTGATGAAGTAACTGTGAAATGAACTGAATAAACTGGCTAACCACAAAGTATAATACTCTTGGTTTATCATGGATAGGTTATTTTGTTTGCTTATTTTTGTTGGGAGTGCTGAGGGTATGGTAACGCATACCGTAAACTATCATTTTTTTCCTCCTCTAAATAACTTACCAAGGCCATTCAGCTAGTATTAGGTTGGTGCTAATGTAATTGCAGTTTTTGCATTGTTGAAATTTGCTGTTTGATACTGGATTACATTCTTAAATAAATGTGGTTATATTACACATTATTTTAATGTGCATTTCTTGCTTTATGTTTTTTGCTAATGTTATTACTTGCTGTTTATATCTATTTTAGACTATGAAAATTGATGTTAGACAAAAAGCAAATAAAGCAAATTCAAATGATTTTCTCATTTGAGTGCAAAATGGGTCATAAGGCAGCGGAGACAACTTGCAACATCAACAACGCATTTGGCCCAGGAACTGCTAACGAACGTACAGTGCAGTGGTGTTTCAAGAAATATGCAAAGGAGATGAGAGCCTTCAAGATGAGGAGCGTAGTAGCTGGCCATCAGAAGTTGACAACGACCAACTAAGACCAATGATGGAAGCTGATCCTCTTACAACTACACAAGAAGTTGCCGAAGAACTCAATGTCGACCATTCTACAGTTGTTTGGGATTTGAAGCTAATTGGAAAGGTGAAAAAACTCGATTAAGTGGGTGCCTCATGAGCTGAGTGAAAATTTAAAAAATCACAGTTTTGAAGTGTCATCTTCTCTTATTCTACGCAACAATAAAGAACCACTTCTCGATCAGATTGTGACATGTGACGAAAGTGGATTTTATACAGTAACTGGTGACCACTAGCTTAGTGGCTGGACCAAGAAGAAGTTCCAAAGCACTTCCCAGAGCCAAACTTGCACCAAAAAAAGGTGCCAGTCTGATCCACTACAGCTTTCTGAATCCCGGTGAAACCATTCCATCTGAAAAGTATGCTCAGCAAATAGATGAGATGCACAGAAAACTGCAATGCCTACAGCCAGCACTGGTCAATAGAAAGGGCCCAATTCTTCTTCACAATGTCTGACTGTACGTTGCACAACCAATGTTTCAAAAGTTGAACAAACTGGGCTACAAAGTTTTGCCTCATCTGCAACGTTCACCTGACCTCTTGCCAACTGACTACCACTTCTTCAAGCAACTTGACAACTTTTTGCAGGGAAAATGCTTCCACAACCAGCAGGATGCAGAAAATGCTTTCCAAGAGTTTGAGAATCCCAAAGCACAGATTTTTATGCTACAGGAATAAACAAACTTATTTCTTATTGGCAAAAATGTGTTGATTGTAATGGTTCCTATTTTGATTAATAAAGATGTGTTTGAGCCTAGTTAAAATGATTTAAAAATCATGGTCCAAAACCACAGTTACTTTTGCACTAATCTAATATACAGTAGTGCCAGGATTCAAATCCACATTTGCCAGACTCCAGAATCCAGTACTGAAACAGTTACCAATATAATACACTGTCCTGTTTGACAATCCATAGGCAAAAAGAAAAATGAGCTTATATTTATCTTGCATAGGTATAGCAGAACTCAGATTATACACCATAATTTGCAGGAGGTGAGCTCATGGGAATTGTTCATAAAAAATCAGTTTATTAATGGTAACAGATAGACAAGTGAATTAACACAAAATCAAATACTCAGAAATCATGAACTAAAAGACAGTACAGTCTCAGGCAAATTCCTTAATTTTAATCTAAACTTGTTTCCTCATCTGCAAAATAATACTCTATTTTTCAGGATAGCAGGGAGAAAATAAAACACACAAAGCACTGAATACAATGATTACTACTTGGTGATTCTCAGTAAGTGGTAGCTCCTATCATTATCATCATTATGCCTGTACAGTTTTATATAGAGTATCAAGACAGTAATGCATACTTAAATAGTAAAATTACTAAACTTAGCTTCTACAGTCAATATTCCTTAATGATACTGAAGAATGAATCAAGAAACATCTCACTAGCCCTGGTCTATGGGGGAAAAAAAAACAATGATAACATTTGAAATTTCTCCCTCTTACATATTAAATGACTCAATAATTTACTTTTAGAATTCATATTCTAAATATGAATTCACTTAAATATTCACTAATAGGCTGCTCAGTTGGCATACATCACATATTTTACTTTAGTACATTAAATAATATTAACAACAATTAACAAAGATTTCTCCTTGTCTACGAATAGACTATCTTTAAAAATAAGAAAGGGTGGCCGGGCGCGGTGGCTCAAGCCTGTAATCCCAGCACTTTGGGAGGCTGAGACGGGCGGATCACGAGGTCAGGAGATTGAGACCATCCTGGCTAACATGGTGAAACCCCGTCTCTACTAAAAAATACAAAAAACTAGCCGGGCGAGGTGGCGGGCGCCTGTAGTCCCAGCTACTCGGGAGGTTGAGGCAGGAGAATGGCGTGAACCCGGGAGGCGGAGCTTGCAGTGAGCTGAGATCCGGCCACTGCACTCCAGCCCGGGCAACAGAGCGAGACTCCGTCTCAAAAAAAAAAAAAAAAAAAAAAAGAAAGGGTGGCTGGGTGCGAGGCTGACACCTGTAATCCCAGCATTTTGGGAAGCTGATGCGGGCAGAACACTTGAGTTCAGGGGTTCAAGATCAGCCTGGGCAACATGGCAAAACTCTTGTCTCTACCGAAAATACAAAAAATTAATTAGCCAGGCATGGTGGTGCATGCCTGTAGTCCCAGCTACTTGGGAGGCTAAGGTGACAGGATCATTTGAGCCCAGGAGGCAGAGGCTGAAGTGAACCGAGATGACACTCCATGCTGGGTGACAGAGTGACCTCATCTCAAAAAAAAAAAAAAAAAGAAAGAAAGGGCAAGCTTGTACAAGGCATCACAACCCTGCAGTTGAGTATTTTTTTCAAGAACTAAAAATCACTCGAAATTTGTTATCTCAGCTTAAATCCCACTGTTCTGAGAGAGACCCAAAGATTAAATCTATCCATTGTTCAAAGATGTAAAGAAATCAACAGTATAGGAGAAATATATGCCTCATGCATTAATCTTCACTAAAGGAAGAAAACACAAAACAGGAACCTTGCAAAGGAACTGTCATTGGACTTAACAGAGAAAAGTGAGCAAAATAAAATATGTTTAATTAAAACAGAAAAAAACTTGCCCTGTAATAAAAATAAACTGATTAAGCCCTTAAAGGTCATCTCCATTAAAAATATAGAAATTAATTCTACTTAATAACATCTTTAATCACTAGTGAGATGGCTGGCCTTGATTAAATAACATGAAACAGGATGTTCTCCTTATATGCACATTTAGCTTCTCTCACCTAATGTAAAACTCTTCATCCAGAAACAAGATGGTATAATTTAGTGAATTTAGTTGGGACTCCAAATCTCTTGCTTTTCCTATATGCCATAAATGGGCAAATATATCAGTCATTCTGGTAAGAAACTTTGCATATTATCTCATTTATGTCTTACTACAACTTTGAGAAGTACCAACATTGACAGCTGAGAATAAACACTAAGAAGAGGTTAATTACCATGGCCAAGCTCACACATGTCATACATGGCAGAGGCTGCATGTATGGCCTGGCTCCAGAGCATTGAGATTTTTTGAATACTAGCTCATTTCTCTTTTAAATAATAGAAAAACAATAATTTTTTTCCATATTTAGACTTTTCTGAAGTAACATTACCAAGATAACTAAGACTTAGAAAATGTTTTAAAAACTTAACACTAAAGTTTAAATATATAGTCCTAAAGCTAAAACAAAAAAAGACAGGTAACAGTCAATTTTATTTAGGCTGGTAGAAATCTTAACAAACCAAGAAAGAAAAGCTAATACGATTGGATAAAGAATTATGCAATCTCAGGTGAGACTGGTTTTTCTTGGGTGTATGGGTGTAGGGGTGTGTGTGTGTGTGTGTGTGTGTGTTGTTTTGCGCTTGTTAAAAATAACCAAAACAGTACCAGAGATTTCACAATCGCATACTTCTTTATCAATTGTGTTAGTTTTTCTTTTTCAGGCCAGACTGGTTTTTCTTGGGTGTATGGGGTAGGGGTGTGTGTGTGTGTGTTTTGTGCCTGTTAAAAATAACCAAAACAGTTGTAGTGTTTCAACTACAACTCTGTGAAACTCAAACGAACAAGTACAGGCAAGTATGTAAACAAGCAAAACTTCTCTAAAGTCATACTCAAGAATGACATGGTGGATTTAGAACTTTCTCTGTTCTTTGTTTTATCATGGTATTACTGAATTAGCTAATAATACATATTTATTAATGTATTTCTTCAGTCTACTTAATATTTATTAACAAAAGTCAAAAACAAGCTTTAAATTATATGAATGTACCTTATATATTTATATAATAATACTTTCTACAGGTTTATCATTAGATAGCCTCACGTTTACAAAGAATAACCGATTTACAAATGTTACTACTAAGAATTTACCCAAAGAGTTATAACAAAAATAAACATTGAAGCTTTTACAAGTTAGGGTTTTATAATCCAATGTTATTTCAAAAATCCTTTTCTTTAGATCATAAAAAAGGTATTTATTATGAAGCAAATCATAAATAAAAAATCGAAATATGTTTTATGAAAAAGAACATATTTTTGTTTTAGTTAACAATGAACAATATTTTATCTTTTCTTTTTTTGAGACGGAGTCTTGCTCTGGCGCCCAGGCTGGAATGCAGTAGTGCAATCTCGGCTCACTGAAACCTCCGCCTCCCAGATTCAAGCAATTCTACTGCCTCAGCCTCCTGAGTAGGTGGGATTACTGGTGCTCGCCACTAAGCACAGCTAATTTTTGTATTTTTAGTAGAAAGGGGGTTTCACCATGTTGGCCAGGCTGGTCTTGAACTCCTGACCTCAGTTGATCCACCTGCCCTGGCCTCCCAAAGTGCTGGGAACACAGGCGTGAGCCACCACGCCCAGTCAAATAATATTTATCATAGCAAATACCCTTAGTACAACTAAAGCGTTAAAAATAAAATTATTTCAAAAATTTACATATGAACTGCTTTAATCTTTACCACCCAAGTAACGTTCAGTGTTTCAGTAACTAATGTCACATGTCAGTATTTTTTTAAGGCACTGTTAACAATCTCTTACCTAGTCCTCCATGGACAGGTAAACATCAGGGATCTTACCTTGTGCTGTTCAATGGCATCTATCCATTGCTGTCTATGATCTGGATCCTGAGCACGAAGATACCAAACACTATCATTTACACTAATATCAAATCGACATTCATCAAAATCATGAGGCTGTGGAGAAAAAGTAGAAAATGAAAAGCAAAGCTAATTATATCCTTAGAAGTGTTATACCCCAAAGCCAAAACATGAACATACTCATTCTGTGGTGGGAGACTTGTTACTTTTTATTTTTCTATTCAAGTAACTTATCTGAAGATGTCTCAGATAAGAATGTACAAAGGCACAGTTACCAAAAGCCATTTTTCACTCACTACTCTTACAAAAGAGTTGTCACATATGCTACAAACATCTACTTCTAAAATACAGCTAATATTTTCATCAAATGCTTTGAGTTAACTAGTGAGAACACCATGAAAAGGATAACTTTTTATTTACTTTTGAGGTGAGGGTCTTGCTCTATTGCCCACATTGGAGTGCAATGGCAGGAACAAAGGCTCACTCCAGCCTCAAACTCCGGGGCTCAGGTGATCCTCACGCTTCCCAACTGGGACTGTTGGCACACACCACCATGTCCTGCTAAATTTTTAAAATTTTTTAAAGATGGAGCCTTGCTGGCCAGGCGCGGTGGCTCACGCATGTAATCCCAGCACTTTGGGAGGCCAAAGCAGGTGGATCACGAGGTCAGGATTCACAACCAGCCCAGCCAAGATGGTGAAACCCTGTCTCTATTAAAAATACAAAAATTAGCTGGGCATGGTGATGGGTGTCTGTAATCCCATCTACTTGGGAGGCTGAGGCAGAGAATTGCTTAAACCCGGGAGGCTGAGGTTTCAGTAAGCCAAGATTGCGCCGCTCTCCAGCCCAGGTGACAGCGCGAGACCTATGTCTCAAAAAAAAAGAAAAAAAAGAAAAAAAATGGAGCCTTGCTGTGTTGTCCAGGCTGGTCTCAAACTCCTGGCCTCAAACAATCCTCCCACCTTAGCCTCTCATGTTGCTGCGGTTACAGGCATGAGCTACTGTGCCAAGCTAAAAGCAGAATTTTTTTTAAGGCCAAAATAAGTTTTAGAATATAGATTTACTACTTTTTTCTTACTTCATTATTCAAGACTAAACGCCCATTAATAATTTTATTTCATTATTCTTGATATCTTATTTATCAAATCTTATGAAATTTAACAAAGCAAGATAAAAATAATGTTAACATTTCCCTTTAAGTATCTAAAATTAACTTCCAGGCTTTTACATGTCTTTGATAGTAACAACCAAGAGCACTTTCAGCTAAAGGAAAAAATAAAATGAATATTACATAAGATCTATGTGAGCTATCTACAGAATACTCTGCACCAAAGGTGTAAACATTTAGTGAAAATGTCAACTTTTTGATTCAGTGCTCTTGACTCTTAAGAATATATAAAATGAGTGTTTTACATCCTTGTTTTTAATCTCAACAAATGAATTAAAATATGACAGGAATACATCACATTTACCACCTCTTTTTCCATCAGATACCGTAGAGAGAGACAATCAATATCCTCTCCTGAAAAGATTCTTAACCTTGGAGGGAAAAGAATCCGCTCTGGGCAACACAACAGTGAACTTATTTGCTCAACAGAATTTACATCTTGTACTTCTTCCAGGGTTTATTGTTTATTCTCTCCCTCCCTTAACAACATCCACTTTTTATCTCGTCAGTTTATTTAGCAAAAACAATATAAACTAACTCTACCATTTTCTTTAGGCTATGAAACAACTTCTCTTTTAAGATTAAGATAAGAAATCATGGTTCTGACTGATTAAAGGATTCAAGTTAAATTTCCTGAATCAGTATGTGCTAGACAATAAGACTATAGTGAGAAGTAGAGTGTGCTAGAAAGAAGCAAAAGGGAAAAACAATGCATATCCTGCTTCAGTAATTATAAATACAGAAAGACATAAGCAATAACGAGCAACATTCATAAATAATGATCATAAATTTAAATTAATTCTAAATATCCGGGCATCTTAAGAATCAAGTCTAATTATTGAGAATAGCATCTTGGAGGAAACGAAACATATGCTGTGTAAAGCAGGAGTCCTCAAACTCTGGGTCACAAACCAGTACCAGTCCATGGACTGTTGGTAACTGGGCCACACAGCAGGAGGTAAGCAGCAGGCAAGCAAGCATTACCACCTGAGCTCTGCCTCCTGTCAGATCAGCAGCAGCATTAGATCCTCATAGGAGCATGAACCCTACAATGAACTGTGCATACAAAGGATCTAGGTTGCTTGCTTGCTCCTTATGAGAATCTAACGGCTGATGATCTGAGGTGGAAGAGTTTCATCCCAAAACCATCCCCACTTCCATGAAACTGGTCCCTGGTGCCAAAAAGATTGGGAAATGCTGATCTAAAGAACCAAATAAAGAAAGTAAAGCAGATGATCAGTCTCTTGCTATAAGTAGCCCAGGAGTTTTAAACTTTTACTCCATGATCATTCCCATTATATTTCCAGCCAGTATTTCTCAAAATGTTTCACATTTTGTACTGTTAAATATCCTTATTAAAGCTTTAGAAAAATAAAAGAACATGTAACTCACAATTCACCATTTTCTCTGGCAAACACCCTCCTATGCAGACAAGGGAGCCATTTCTACCATCAATGATCTGAAGCATAGGTGGCACAGAAGAGAAAAGCATGAATTGTAAGTGGTGTAGAAAGTCTGTGAATAACACAGTAGTTTTACATCTCAACAAAGTGGAAAAAAAACGAGAGAAGAGTCTGCAGGGCAAAGGAAATGACAGATTTGGTTAAGAGGATGTGTTACGCAATAAAGCTCACATCACTGTATTACACACACGTATGTGCCCCAAACTTATAACAGATTGTTTCATTCAATAACCAATCCTATCTTTATTACAAATTTTGATATTCTGCTTATTACACAGTAATTTAGTCCTTTAAAAAAATATTGCAATAAAATATTTATCTTGATTATTGAGCTTTTTCTTGCTTCCTTAAATTTTGTGATTGAAGTAAGTCCCTCACTGGTCTTATCCTCCTTGCCTTGGTGCTGACAGGTAATTATCAGAAAGAAACAAATGTAGGATAGAGGCCAAAATTAGACGGAACACAATGAGAGGTGATAAATATAAGATATGACCTAAGGCAGCAGTCCACAAACTTTTTGGCCTCAGGGATCGGCTTCATGGAAGACAGTTTTTCCACAGACAGGTTGTGGGGAATGGTTTCGGGATGAAACTGTTCCACCTTGATCATCAGGCATTAGATTCTCATAAGGAGTGTGCGACCTAGATCCCTTGCATACACAGTTCACGATAGGGTTCGCACTCCTATGAGTATCTAATGCTGCTGCTGATCTGACAGGAGGCAGAGTTCAGGAGGTAATGTTGGCTTGTCTGCCACTCATCTTCTGCTGTGCGGTCTGGTTCCATGGACTGGTACTGGTCTGTGATTGGGGACCCCTCATCTAAAGGCAAAAAAGACTAAAAAGTTTAAAGAAGAACTAAGGTGACAAGTGATGAAAAGAGGGCTGACAGAGCTAAGTTAAAAAACAAAACAAAACAAAACAAAAAACAGAGTTAAAAATGGGGGAAGCAACAACAAAAAGGCAGGTTTAAAAAGTCATGGATGGCTCACGCCTGTAATCTCAGCACTCTGGGAGGCCGAGGTGGGCAGATCACGAGGTCAAGAGATCGAGACCATCTTGTACAACATGGTGAAACCCCATCTCTACTAAAAATACAAAAATTAGCCAGGCGTGGTGGCGGGCACCTGTAGTCCCAGTTACTCAGGAGGCTGAGGCAGGAGAATGGCATGAACCTGGGAGGCGGTGCTTGCAGTGAGCCGAGATCATGCCACTTGCACTCCAGCCTGGGCGACAGAGCAAGACTCTGTCTCAAAAAAAAAAAAAAAGGAACGGACATGTTAAACAGATTTGAGAAAAGCACAAAATGAAAGAAATATAATAATGTAGAGTATCAAAGGAGATAAAGCAGATAAAATAACTTTAGCTGGTGTTTTCAAACATGAGAATATAACACACATAACAGAAAGACACACTATGCCCAGGAAAAACAGACACAGAAAGATCAATGCGAATATATATTCTGTAAGGTTAATTAATTTCAAGAATAAAGGAAATGCTGTAGGACACTGTTTCTCAAGCTTTTTGCATTACCACACCCTGTACCCCAAAATTAAATACTAAGGATAAGATTTTTGTCCATTAGAATTTTGGGGGCCATAAACCATTGTTTTACCTAAGATTTCACCCCTTCTCAAGAACCAAATATCACCACCACTAAGAATGCATGCTACAGGAAAAAGACATCTATAAAAAGGTGGGTTCCATATTTTCTCATGTCAACATTCACTGTTAAGGACAAAAAAATTTCAAAAGGTGAATAAATCCATGGCATTTATATCCATTCCCTACCAAAATAACCTTATAGAAACAAGAGAGACATAAATGTCCAAAAGAAAAAGAAAAAACTTATCAGCAAAATTCACAGTTGGAATGTGGTAAATGACTTAAAAGGTGTTACCAAAATACCAGGGGTTTGGTCTAGGTCCTGCTGCTCACAACACAGCAAGCCAATCACTGAGACAATGATTACTGCCAGGGAAGAAGGCTTTAATAGGGTGCTAAAGTTGAGATGGGAGGTCTCAAATCCATCTCCCTGACTAACTAAAATTAGGGGTCTATAGAGCAGGGAAGAAATATAACCATGTGTGGAAACATAAGAATTAGGGAGGGTTAAGGAAAAGGAGTTGCTCAACAGGAAGCAGGTGGTTGGTTAGGCACTCATGCCAGGTAAGAGTTCTGGCATTTCATTGTCCAGATGCAGTGATCTGGTAAGTTTTCGGTTCTTTGATACCACCTGGGAGGCCTGATGGTTGGCTTCCTGAGAAAGGAATTCAGATAAGACAAATGTAACTTTCTCAAGTTTCAAAACTAGAAAGGTCAAGTGCTAGGTTTATGCAAAAGAAACCACAAACATCAGTTCTATAGGAAAACTGAATCAGTTTCACAGGCCTGAGAAAACTGAAAATTAAAAATCTACAAGAGAAAAGAAGACAAAAGAATCAAGCCAATTTGCACACAACATTGGAGAAGTAAAGGAAGTGGGGGCATGAGGTAGCACTAGAGGTTAAGGCATGGATGGAGCTGAGACCAGAATTGATTGAGTCATTAAAAGGTGCAACTAGACCCCTGAAACTCTACATGCCCATCCCAAGCACTGGTGACTACTCACCTACCGCCACATGGTAACACTATAGGCCCCACTCTCCACCCTCCAGACAGACTGAATCAGACATTCTTACACAGAATAGGGTACAGGGTGCTATGGGGGATGGGGGTGAAGGGAAGCAGATAAACAAAAGTCTTCATATTAAAGGCCTGTTTCCCCTTCTTGGCACCCAGAAGGCTAGGGCTCAAAAGGTCTGGTGAAGACTTGAGCAGTGTTTTTTTTTTTCCTTTTTTTCTTTTTTCTTTTTTTGTTTGTTTTTTTTTGGACAGTGTCTCACTTTGTCACCTAGGCTGGAGTAGTGCAATCTTGGCTCACTGCAACCTCTACCTCCTGGGTTCACATGATCCTCCCACCTCAGTCTCTGGAGTACCTGAGACCACAGATGCATGCTACTACACCTGGATAATTTCTGTAATTTTTGTAGAAACAAGGTCTTGCCAGGTTGCCTAGGCACTGGTCTCAAGCTCCTGGACTCACACAACCCACCTGCCTCGACCTCCCAAAGTGCTGGGACTACAGGTGGTAAGCCACTGCATGTGGCTCAGTTTTATACTTAGAATTTTAGGTTCTCTTTCTCTGGCACTGTAATTTGGGATTATCTCCTTACTATCTAGGTTCTTTTGCCTGGTTCCTACAGCTAAAATGATGGCAGGTTTTCTTTAACGGAGTTTTAGCTCTCTCACATTTCTGCCATGATGGACAGTGACTGAGATCATGGTTCAGACTGCTCTCAGTCAGGTGCACACAAGCGTGGTTCAGGAGTCAGCAAGAGACTTGGAGAGTTTATATATACAATTTTGAGATCCCTTCTTCTAGCTCTCTCTTTTTTCGAATTTTCAACTTGCTTTCTAATAGCCTTGGTTATAGCAAGTAACTTTCCCAGGTTCTACCAGTCAGAAAAATGGTTGGTTGATTTTTCTGTTAGAGTTATAGACACCTAGCACCACCATCACAATGGAGATTTGACCCAATTCTACCCTGACAGTAGGATATCTGATAATTTCCAAATATCCTGCCAAACACTTGTGAAGGCCAAAGACTTAAAACCGTCCAAGTCTAGCATCTCTCTTTTCTGTTTTTACAAATAAACACAAAGCATTAGAATTTCTTTATTCAACGAGACAGTTAAATAAATCCTATTAGGTTCAAACAAGATGAATCAATCACTGCTCTAAATTGTAAGCCACAGAAATTGATTCTTGCTCACTTAAGAAAAGGAATTCATTTAGAAGTTATTAGGCAGTTCACATTGCTAAGAAATACAAAGAACTGAGATCAGAAAATGGAAAGGAGCCGGGGTAGACTAGGCAACAAAACTCCTGCTGGGACTGCACCACAGGTGTCATTTGTATGGACAGGGCTGCTTCCACTTCTGGACCTTGTAAACCACTACTGGCACTGCTTCTACTGGAAACTGCATGCTCCTGCTGCCAGCACTATAAGAAGAAAAACTTCCTGTCTCTTGATTCTCTGTATTGGTCCTCTTACAGAATCAAAGTAAGGCTGGAGAGGAAAACAAGGAAAAGCGGGGTGGGGGGTAGAGAAGGACAGCGCAACTGTCTGATAGGTTAGGCCTAATTCATATGCCCATATGCCCTAACTAAGGGGAGTTAACCAGATGGGAGATTGTAGGATGGAGGAAGCAATTAAGTACCTGGTCTTTATAGATCATTTGAAGGAGACCTTCCACTCATATCATGGGGAATTCCTCAAAAGCAAAAAGAGAATTTTGATAAGAATGCCACTTAACAACCTATCATCTCTCTTAAATCCACCCTTCTATACTGTTTTGTCCTACTGGAACTGGGATGCTGCAAACTATATTTCTCCTTTGCCAGCCCCCTTTTATTAGGTTCTGTCAGTGTGGGACATTAGATAAGGATTAGAAGCCAGGAACAAGATAGAAGGAACTTGCACATTGCTGTCTGCATACTGTTTCCATCAATATCTGCCCAGCAAAAGTCCTTAGCCCTAGCAGTGGCAGTCAGTTCCACTCAAAAGGTTCTTTTAAAACTCCCTGGACCAGCTTCATCTAGACACCTCAGAGGTTCCAGTACCAGCTACTCATGGGCCACTTCTTAATTGTATGAGGTGTCGCTCCCAAGATTTCCTTTACAGATGAGTGGGATATTAGAGTATAAGTTACACGAGCTATAATTCCCCTTCTAGATGTCTGAGACCTAGCTGCACCAAGCATTTCCTTTAAGCTTCTGAGATAACAGCAGATAAAGAGCAACCCTCTCCAGCCAAGCCTCAACTCTTCAGAGATCCTTTCTCTGAGTTTCAAAAGTACTCATCAGCTAGGTGGCCTTTTCAGCTCAGAGGTTTATTAAGTCTCATTCCAGGAGGGTCCTAAGGTAATGGTACAAACACCAGCAGGCAGCAACTTTTCTCCTGAGTCCCACCTCTGCAGGACTATCCCTCCAGACTTACGGGTTCTGATACCCAAACCACTTCCCTCTGTTCCTGTAGTCTAAGAAGTAGAAGCTGGTCCTTGCAATTATCACTTCTATATTACCTCAATGTTTTTCTTTTATTATTTCACTTCTCCCACAACTGTTTGAATAATTTCCTATATTAAACACTTTCTGCTAAAATACCTAATGTGGTTTTTGGTTCCAGGTGACCCTCTTTATTGAATGCTGAGCATAACATTCAGAAAACTAATGTCCACACAAAAACATACAGAAAAATATTCATAAAAGCTTTATTTGTAACAGCCCCAAACTGGAAACAACCCAAATGTCCTTCAATTGGTGAATGCCTAAACTGTGGTATAGAGATGGAATACTACTCAGCAATAAAAAGGAACCAGTTATTGATACATTCAACAACTTAGTGGATTCTCAAGGAAATTATGCTGAGTGAAATAAGCCAATCTCAAAAAGCTATATACTGTACGATTCCACTTTTATAAAATCCTCAAGATAATAAAATCACAGGACTGCAGAACAGCTTAGTGGTTTCCAGTGGTTAGGGATTAGAGAGTAGAATGAAGGTAGAAAGTTGAAACTATAAAGAGGTAGCATAAGAAGCTGGACGTGGTAGCTCACACTTGTAATCCTAGCACTTTGGGAGGCTGAGGCAGGCAGATTGCTTGAGTTCAGGAGTTCAAGACTAGCCTGGTCAACATGGCGAAACCCCATCTCTACCAAAAATACAAAAATTAGCTGGGCATGGTGGTGCATGCCTGTAGTCCCAGCAACTTGGGAGGCTGAGGCCGGAGGACCGCTTGAACCAGAGAGGCAGAGGCTGCAGTGAGCCAAGATTGTGCCATAGCACTCCAGCCTGGGCAACAGAGTGAGACCCTATCTCAAAAAAAAAAAAAAAAAAAAAGGTAGCATAAGAAATTTCTGGGGCGATAAAACAGTTCTGTAATTTGATTGTGATTGTTACAAGAATCTAAGTGATAAAATTGCACAGAACTACACAGATGCACAGATGAGTATATGTAAAACTGGTTAAAATATAAATTAAAGTGAGTTGTACCAATGTTAATGTCCTGTTTTTGATATTTTACTATAGCTATGTAAAATCAGACCATAGATAGAAACTGGATGAATAAATGGAACCCATTTATTCCATTTTTACAATATTTTAAGAATGTACAATTACTTCAAAATTTTACAAAATTTTAAGTGAAAAACTTAAAAATTCAACAAAATGCAAAAAGCGGTTGGCCCTTAGTGTCAGAATTACAAGTGGTTTTCTTCTTTAGAAATTTTTATATTTGGTAAGAGTTTGATAATGGATAGGCATTACTTTTGTAATGAAACAAATTAATATTATAAGAAGGCAGAGCCAGATGGAGAAAGAGGACTCTCCAGTGATCATCCCCTCAAGAAACATCATTTTGAACAACTATCCATGCATGAAAACATCTTCAAAAGAGCTAAGAAAACCAAGTGAAAGTTCATAATACCTGTTTATGGCATACTAATAAGAAAATACCCATTGAAGAGGGTAGAAACAATAATTTTACAGTATCTGTGTCAACCCTCCCACAATCCTACTCAGCAGAACGCAGAGATATCTCCCCTGCCTGGGGAAAAAAAGAAAAGTGTAGGATTTTCCCTTGGTCCCTAATACCGGGCCTGACACAGTAAAAATCCAGTGCCGGGCAGACTCCCCATGCTGACTGAATCCAGGTTGGTATCTGTGAATTGAATCTTCTCACCTATCCCAGTGACAGGTGGTAAACTGTAGCCCTCACAAAATATACTCAGTCTCCGGCTCCCATCACTGCTGGATGATGACAGCAGCCTCAGGTTTCAGTTAAACCTCAGTAACAGGTAGGCCTCATGATTTTCAGATGCACCCCAGAGCTGTGCCAGCCATGGTAACAACAGATTCTAGTCTCTTGTTATGCTGACCATGGTAATTCTGGGTGCAGAAAGCCTAATGCTGTAACAGTTGCAATGGTCATGGGCTTAGAGATCATACCAGATGACGTGCCCAGGATCTAACAACAGGCTTACTGATAAAGAGCCAGATAAAGCCAGACTGCAAACATTCCAGTAAGTACCTACTTCTTCAACATGCAGATATAGATGCACAACAGCAAGGATTAAGAACAATCAGGGAAACATGACCTTATCAAATAGACAAAATAAACTTCCAATGACAAACCTAAAAGAGATGGAGATGTCTCAAAAGTCTGACAAATAATTCAAATAGCTATTTTAAGGAAGTTCAATGAACTTCAAGAAAATACACAGAAACACTGAACAAAATGAGGAAAATAGTAAATGACCAGAATGAGAAAATTAATGGATTGAAATAATAATTAAAAGAAAACCAAACAGAAATACTGGAGCTGAAAAATGCAATGAATAAAATGAAAAATACGATAAAGAACATCAATAGCAAAATCAAAGCAGCAAAGAATCTGTGAACTTGAAGGCAGGTTATTTGAAAATATATGGTCAGGAAAAAAAGACGTAGGATTGAAAAGGAATAAAAGAAAGCTTACGGAATTTATGAGATAGCATTAAAAGAGCAAATTTTTGAGTCATTAGAGTTCAAGAGGGAGTAGAGAAAGGCAAACAGGTAGAAAGGTTATTCAAAGAATAAGAACAGAAAACTCTGCAAACCTGGATTCAAAATTTGGTAAAGAATATGCAATAATGATGTAAATTGTAACATCAAAAATTCAAAACATTGAGGGACAGTGTAGTAAAAAGAGTTTATTTTTCAGTTGTTATCAGTTTAAAATAATAATGTTTTTTGTAAACCTTATGGTAATTACAAAGCAAAAACCTGCAATAAATACAAAAAATAAATATAAAGCAAGGAATCAAATGTACTATTAGAGAAAATCACTTAGCCACAATGACAGTAAGAATGGAAAACAATTAGGAAACAAGTGGCAGCAGTTAAGTCCTTACCTATCAATACATAAATACCTTATATATAAATGGATGAAATTATCCAATCAAAAGATACAGAGTGATTGGATTTTTAAAAAGACCCATCTATATATTGCCTATAAGGGACTCATTTCAACATATACATACTGAAAGAAAAGAGATTGAAAAAGATATTCTATGCAACTCAAACCAAAAGACAGCAGGAATAGCTATACTTCTATTAAGATAAAATAGACTTTAAGTAAAAAACTGTAAAAAAGAGATAAAGGTCATTATATGTTGATAATTCAGCAAGATGATATCACAATTATAAATACAATATGCATCCAACATTGGAACATCTAAATATATAAAGCATATATTAACAGATCTGGAAGGACTACACACAATAGTAGGGAAATTCAACACCTCACTTTCAGCAATGGACAGATCATCTAGAGAGAAAATTAACAAGAAAATATCAGAATTAAACTATATTCTGGACCAAATGGGCCTAACACATATATACAGAACATTTTAGTTGCAGAATATATTATTATTCTTAACTACATAAGGGACATTCCTCACAATAGATCATATGCTAGACCACAAAACAAATCTTAACAAATTTAAGAAAATTGAAATCATATAGAGTATCTTTTCTGACCACAATAGTATAAAACTAGAAGTCAATAAAAGGAAGAGCTTTGGAAAATTCACAAATACATGGAAATTAAACATCGTGATCAAGGGATGCAATGATTCAACAATGGTTCAACACAAATCAATAAATGTAGTACATCACATTAACAGAATTGATGGACAAAAATCATATGATCAATAGATGCAAAAAAGCACTTGACAAAATTCAACATTCTTTCATGATAAAAACACTCAACAAATTAGTTATAGAAGAAATGTACCTCAATACAATAAAGGCCATATGCAACAACTCACAGCTAATACACGGCACAGGGCAAAGTTGAGCTTTTCCTCCAAGACCCTGAACAAGACAAGAATGCTGACTCTTACAACTTCTATTCAGCGTAGTACTAGAAGTCCTAGCCAGACCGATTAGGCAAGACAAAGAAATAAGTTAAATTGTCCCTGTCTGCAGATTACATGATCCTTATATATAGAAAACCCTAAAGACTCCACCAAATTACTGTCAGAATTAATAAATAAATTCAGTAAACTTGCAGGGAATAAAGTCAACATAAAAAAATCATTAGTGTTTCTATACACTAACAGTGAACTATCTGGGGAAAAAAATGAAGAAAATAATCCCATTTAGAATAGTTACAAAAAGAAAATAAAATACTTAGGAATAAATTTAACCAAGGAAGTGAAAGATCTCTACACTGAAAACTATATAACATTCAAGAAAGAAACAGAAGACAAAAATAAATGGAACGAGATCCCATGTTCATGAATTAGAAGAATTTATACAGTCTTGTGTCACTTGGCAATGGGAATATGTTCTGAGAAATATGCTGTTTGGAGATTCTGTCAGCTACACATATCTAGATGGTATAGCCTACTACTCCTACTACTCACCTAAGCTACACAGTATAGCTTATTGCTTCCAAGCTACAAACCTGGATGGCAGGTTACTATATTGCATACTGTAGACAATAATTATACAAGGGAAAATATTTGTGTATCTAAAAATAGAAATCGTTATGCATTAAGCTGTGGTCTTATGATGGCTACATTACCATTAAGTAATAGAAAATGTTCAGCCCCATTATGACCTTATGAGACTATTGGCTTAGAAGTGGTATGCTGGGCGGACGTGGTGGCTCATGCCTGTAATCCCAGCACTTTGGGAGGCTGATGCAGGCAGATCATGAGGTCAAGAGACCAAGACCATCCTGGCCAACATGGTGAAACCCCATCTCCACTGAAAATACAAAAATTAGCTGGGCATGGTGGCACACACCTGTAGTCCCAGCTACTTGGGAGGCTGAGGTAGGAGAATTGCTTGAACCCAGGAGGTGGAGGTTGCAGTGAGCCGAGATTGGACCACTGCACTCCAGCCTTGTGACAGAGTGAGACTTTGTCTCAAAAAAAAAAAAAAAAAAAGAAGTGGTACGCTGATGACTGAAACATCACTGTGTGAAATATGATTGTACTGTTAAAATGTCTACACTACCCAAAGCAATCTACAGATTCAATGCAATCCTTCTTAAGATACCAATGACATTTTTCATAAAAACAGAAAAGGTAATCCTAAAATTGATGTGGAACCACAAAAGACTCCAAATAGCCAAAGGAATCTTGATCAAGAAGAACAATGCTGGAGGGGGTCACACTACCTGACTTCAAAATATACTACACAAAACTATAGGAATCAAATCAACAAGTAACTAGCATAAAAATAGACACATAGACCAATATAATAGAACACAGCCCGGAAATAAATCCGTGCATTTACAACCAACTAATTTTTGACCGAGATGTGAAAAACACACATTGGGGAAAGGATAGTCTCTTTAACAAACAGTGTTAGGAAAACTGGATATCCACATGCAGAAGAATGAAATTAAATGCTTATTTCTCACCATATGCAAAATTCAATTGAAAGTGAATTAAAATCTGAAATATAAGACCTAAAACTATGAAACTAGTAGAAAGCATAGGAGCAATGCTCCATGACATTGGTCTGGCAACAATTTTTTGAATGAAACCTCAAAAGCATAGGCAATAAAATAAAAAATAGATGAGATTTCAACAAATCTGCTGCACAGCAAAAGAAGCAATCAACAAAGTGAAGAGAAAACCCACAGAATGGGAGAAAATATATGCAAACTATATATCTGATAAGGGATTAATATCTGAAAAATATCCGGAACTCAACTCAATAACAAGAAAACAAATAACCCAATTTAAAAAATGCACAAATACCTGAACAAACATTTCTCAGAAGAAAACATACAAATTATCAACAGGTATATGAAAAAATGCTTAATGTCATAAATCATCAAGCAAATGCAAATGAAAACCATAATGAGATATTATCTCACTCCTGTTGGAATGGCTATTAGCAAAAAGACAAAATAGAGTAAGTGTTGGCAAGAGTGGAGAAAAGGGAATCCTCCTACACTTGTTGGTAATGTGAATTAGTAGAGCCACTAAGGAAAACACTATGGAGGTTCCTTGAAAAATTAAAAATAGAACTACCATATCATTCAGTAATGCCACTGCTCGGTATACATCTAAGGTAAATAAAATCCACATGGTGAAGAGACATCTGTACTTCCTACTTTCATTATAGCTCTATTCACAACAGCCAAGGTACGGAATCAACCTCAGTGTCCATTAACAGATGAACGGATAAAGAAAATATAGTATATGAACAGAATGGAATACTATGCAGCCATTTTTGTTGTTGTTGTTGTTTTAAGACACAGGGTCTTGCTCTGTTGCCCAGGCTGGAGTGCAGTGGCATGATCATAGCTCACTGCAACCTTGACCTCTTGAGGTGAAGTGATTCTCCCGCCCCACCTCAGTAGCTAGGACTGCAGGCGCATTCTACCATGCCTAGCTCATTTTTTACATTTTTTGTAGGGACAGGGTCTTGCTATGCTATGCTACTCACGCTGTCTTGAACTCCTGGCTTCAAGTGATCCTCCTGTCTGGACCTCCCAAAGTGCTGGAATTATAGGCATGAGCCATCAAATCTGACTGATTCAGGAATTTAAAAGAAAAAAATACTGCCATTTTTGACAATATAAATGAATCTGGAGGGCATTAAATGAAATAAGCCTGGCACAGAGAGACAAATAACACATTATTTCCCTCATATGTAGAATCTTAAAAAAGTTGATCTCCTGGAAGTAAAGAGTAGAATGGTAGTTACCAGAGTCTGGAGTGTTTAGCAGGTGAGGAGGGTTAGTGAGATGTTGGTTAAAGGACACATACTTATGGTTATATAGGAGGATTAAGTTTAAGAGATCAATTGTACAACATGATGACTATAGTTAATGATTACATACTACGTTCTTGAAAAATGCTGAGAGTGGATGCTCAGTATTCTCACTGCAAAAATGACAACTATGTGAGGTAATATATTTGTTAGCTAGACTTAACCATTTCACAATGTATATATACTTCAAAAAAGCATGTTGTATATAATAAATACATGTTACATGTCAACTTTAAAAATTAATAGATTTTTTAAAAATGTAAAAAAAAATGTTACTTTAAAATAAAAGGGCTGGCTGTCAATCTTAATCATTGTTATAGTTTGGTGAAATAAAGTTGTAATGAAAATACCTGACAGTAGAACCCATACCTTAATCAAGCAGAAGAGCTGTTCTCTTAGTACATCACGAAAGTCAGTTAAAAATAAATGATTTTTGGCACTAATCCAATCTGAAGAATAACGAATTTAGCCTGCCCAGTGGATGACAGTCTCATGTAGTATATTAGATTCCCTCTACTAGAGGAGACCTCTAGTAGAGTCTAATAATCTCATGTAGTCTATTTGAGGGAGTCTAATAGACCACATGACATTATCATCCACTGGGCAGGCTAATGACACAATAAAGACTGAGGTGTTAAAGGAGGCCAACTAGCTATATCCAGTACTTAACATACATGGTATGATCTTGGGAAAATACCCATAGTCCAAGGCATGTAAACAAAGTTTTGCAAATCTAGAAACTAGATCTTGTCCGTGCTCCAGAAATAGAGAGATTCTTAAGTCTAACCTACGATGCTTCTATGAGATTTAGGAATGTATCAATGAACATTGTCAGTAAATACTGACAATTTAATGATTTATAGCAAGGAACAAATGCCATGATAATCAGACATTTCAATTTTCTGGTAAATGTGCTCCTTGTAAGAATCCTATCCAGAAAAATCAAATATAAAAGTTTCAGCATGGGATAAAAATAGAGAGAGTGAAAAGACTTTTAGTGACCAGTAGCACCAAATTTAGTGTAATGTCTTTCCAATTTCCATTTTAAGTTACAGAACCCTATCTGCTGCTGCCCCACCTTCCCAAATCTTAACTTTAATACCTACATATTGTTTACATGTATGGGAATGGGGAAGGAAAGAAGAGCCCTACCGTTTTCTTCTCCCCTCACGATCACTGCCACTCTCACCAAATGGCTCCTGAGGCATTTTCACAAAACAGGGTGAAAAACCACAATTAACATATCCTTTGACAATATACTGTTCCTGGGGTGCCTTTTCTTAAACTTGCCAAAGGTCTGTTCTTTCAGATACTTGTTTTACTGCTTGGGGGCTTAATATTAGCCTTTCGGTTTTTTGTCTTTTTTCAACAATTACTAATTTAGCTTTCCTTGGAATCAGTATATTCATATACAGAACTCGCTTATGTTACTCTGCAGTCTATCAAAGGTCAGAGATGGTATATAAACTTTGGTAACCTTAGGCAATTTACTTAAACTCTCCGAAGTTCCAATTCCTTATCTATGAATGTAGGGGTAACAATAAATTTATTTCACTGGATTTCTGAGAGGACAGAATGTGATAATCCACATTTTGTATGTGCAAATAGTGAAAACATTTTGAGCAATGTTCGGAATAGCAAAAGCACTCAAATGTCAGCTATATACTTTTAAAAACCTATTTTTTATTTAATTAAAAAAACCAAGTTAAAAAAACACTAGTTTTGAAACAATACAAGCTTCTCTAAAACATCTGTCTCTATCAATTCATAGGGATTATTTATTTAACATAAAAACACAAACACAGGTGGAAAAAAGAAACATGTTTTAGATAATCTGGCAGCATAAAACATTTTAAGTTGTAGATGAATTAAATGGTAAGTTAAAGAGGTTGTTTTCTTGATTCCAATTTGTAACACTGGGCTTCAGATAACTGTATCCCAACTCTGTTAAGATATAAGAAAAGCATAGAAATCATGATTTTTTTTTTTGCACCTATCACTACCTATTACCATGTATTTAGTATACATAACAGAATGATTATTAAAAGGAAAACCAAATCATGTCACTCCTCTCTTCAAAGTCCTTCAATGCTCTCCATGACAAATTCTATACCCCTGACTTAACCTCAGAGTCGCTCTTTCCTCTTCCTAGAATACTCTCCTCCAAATATATCCATTGTTTAGCTGTTACTTCCTTAAGGTCTTGACTCAAGTGAATCCCTTCCTTTGCCACCTTGTCTAAAATTTCAATCTCTAACTTCCCACCTATTCACACATGCTTACCACCCGATTTAAAGGCTTGAAAATAAGAAACTAGAACAAAGGTAGTTAGGTAATCAAAATGGTAACTTGTCGGATATATCAAAACCATAAAAACTGGATAATAAAATACTTCTGCTAGTCAGGGAACTCCCTACCCTAAACAACACTGGAGACAGTGAAAACTACTTAGGTTTTTCTTTTCCATGTATAATGCCCTTCCTTGGAGGCAAAACTGATGCCTTGTTCTGTGTAATTATGGAAAAGCCTGCACATTACATTCAAAAGTCAAGGGGAAAAATACTGTGTACTCTGGGATGGGGAAAAAAAATCCAGTCAATTTACTTAGTTTTAAAGTGCCCCAAATTCCCAAATTAACAAAACCTTGAGCTGTTCCTTTAACTACTGACTCCCTGTGTCAGTAGTGAAGTAAGTCCCCCATGACTTAATGACTCCCTAACAACCCCTTTATCCTTGACTTCTGCAAAGGTGTTATCTGAAGATACATGATGACCTTTGCAGATATGATAATCATACGCAAAGTATGAAAAATCATTGTTTTTCCTACTATGTAGAGACTAGATGGAAACTTCGGAATCTTATTTTCGCCCCTTTAAAACTGACAGCATTTTTATTTGGGGAGTTGGTTCTACTGAAGTCTATATTCTCTTGTAAACCTTCTTCGTAAGTAAATTTCTAAATGTCTTGCCCTCATTTTGATACTGCTTATTGGCTCTCCCCTTACTTGGCTTTCTCTGATCCATAACATCAAGGGTACAGCTAGCTGGGCTGAAAAAAGGGCAGGTTGAAAGTCTGTATGTGACACAGTAATAGTCATTTGTTTTTTGTTTTTTTTTTAGATAAAATACAGTAAAATTGGTTAGGTTTTCTACTCTCAGTTGTATTTCCATGAAACTACATCCTAGTTCATGAACAACATGAACTATGATACTATCAAAATCTCCTCCGGCATAGTCTTTTTTTCTTTTTTTTTTTTTGAGATGGAGTCTTGCTCTGTCGCCCAGGCTGGAGTGCAGTGGCCGGATCTCAGTTCACTGCAAGCTCCGCCTCCCGGGTTCAGGCCATTCTCCTGCCTCAGCCTCCTGAGTAGCTGGGACTACAGGCGCCCGCCACCTCACCCGGCTAGTTTTTTTGTATTTTTCAGTAGAGACGGGGTTTCACCTTGTTAGCTAGGATGGTCTTGATCTCCTGACCTCGTGATCCGCCCGTTTCGGCCTCCCAAAGTGCTGGGATTACAGGCTTGAGCCACCGCGCCCGGCCTGGCATAGTCTTTAAAACCTCTTAGGGTTATTTCTAAAAATTTATGGGGTTTTGTAACTGCCTTATTGCTTACCCTCATGTCCCAACCATAATGATAGATAGCACAAATAAGTTCATAGACGGTCACTTCAATGAGAGTAAAGGTCTAATAAGACGTAAAAAAAAAAAAAAAAAAACCACCAACCAAACAACAAAAACAAAAAGCCTACTATGATACCTACTCCATGGAATATTACCCAGCTATTTTAATAAGCAAGTTTGTATACATTAAAAAAAAAAAATTCACATCAAGGATTAACAGTAACTACCTCTAAACTATATAAGTAGGGCTAACTGCTTTCATTTGCTAATTGTTTTCATTTGTTTACTTGTATTTTCCATAAATCATACATAATACTTTTGTCAAAGGAAAAAAAAGTTCATTTAAAAATACATAAGACCTGTGGGCAACTATGGTGGCAGATTGATATATTCACTTTCAGTTAACAAACCCCACTTAAAAGATAAAAAAAAGGCATTAAAGCATTAAACTAGAAATAAGAAAATTAGAAGGAAAATGCCGGGCACCGTGGTTCACACCTGTAATCTCAGCACTTTGGGAGGCCAAGGGGGGCAGATCATCTGAGGTCAGGAATTGAGACCAGCCTGACCAACATGGTAAAACCCCGTCTCTCCTAAAAATAGAAAAATCAGCCAGGTGTGGTGGCACAGCAGCTATAATCCCAGCTACTTGGGAGGCTGAGACAGGAGAATTGCTTGAACCCTAAAGGCGGAGGTTGCAGTGAGCCAAGATCGTGCCGCTGCATTCCAGCCTGGGTGACACAGCAAGATTCTGCCTCAAAAAAAAAAAAAAAAAAAAAAAAGGAAAGAAAAAGAAAAGAAATAGCACAACAACAACAAAAAAAGAGAATTCAATCAAATTTTAGATATCTGAAAGCAAATGAGCAAATTAAGATGTCACAGGTGACTAGGGAAACTTAAGTGTACAGGGAGGGAGGACAGATAAGATGCAATCTTATTTGTGCCAAAGAACCACAGAAATAATAAAAAGAATGAGAATCAGCAATTTCAAACTCCAGATTCCTCTGAAGCTATAAACAGAAGAACTGATTAAAAGTAAGAAGCAATTAGTCTGCTTAGACACTATCCCTAAAAATAACCAAATTACCCTTCTAGCAGAAGACTAGAGTTTTTCTATTTGGATATGTTGAATTGAAAGTAAGCACTATCAAAGAAAGCTGAGGAAAAGGGTTCAAAACAGAAAGATCAAGGCAAAGCCTATACTGAGTAGTGAAACTGTCACCCCCTACCCCCTATCTGATACTATTTCCCCATCCAAAGCAATCAAGGCTCCTCAGAAAAATGGTCCAGGACTGGGGCAGGTGAGGTATAAGATAAGATGAATCCAGAAAATCTTGAGCTTGAAAGTAACTACCAAAAAAAAAAAAAAAAGAAAAAAGAAAAAAAAAAAAAAAGCCACAGGGGTATGTCAAGTGGACCAAGGAATCAGCTCGAAGGTGCTTCCATTAGCCAAATCTAGGACAATTTTGATCATCAAAACATGAGTACAGTAATGGATTTTAACATTCAATGTTAAGCAGAAATAGGTAAGTCCCCTATGTTATTAAATGGGACAAAAAAAAAAAAAAAAAAAAAAAGACTGGGTTTTGTTGAGTTTTTAATAGTAAAATGTTGGCTGATAAAATCTGCAATGTTTGCAGCATTAAAAAAATCACTACTTTGCAAACATTATTAAACTAAGATTGGGTGGGGCAGGCATCATAAATAATTGCTAAATAAGAGAAAAGGATGATGAGGGAATAAGATTTTTACAGTCTTTTTTTTTTTTTTAACTTTTATTTTAGGTTCGGGGGTACATGTGAAGGTTTGTTAGATAGATGAACTCGCACCATAGGGGTTTGTTGTACAGACTGTTTCATCACCCAGGTACTAAACCCAGTACCCAATAGTTATCTATTCTGCTCCTCTCCCTCTCACCTTCTACCCTCAAGTAGACCCCAGAGTCCATTGTTCCCTTCTTTGCGTTAATGAGTTCCCACCATTTACTTCCCACTTGTGAGAGCACGTGGTACTGTTCCTGCATTACTGTGCTAAGGATAATAGTCTCCAGCTCCATCCACGTTCCTGTAAAAGACACAAGCTCATCACTCTTTTATGGCTGCATAGTATTCCATGGTGTTTATGTACCACATTTTTTTTATCCAATCTGTCATTGATGGACGTTTAGGTTGACTCCATGTCTTTTTTTTTTTTTTATTGTGAACAGTGCTGCAATGAACATTCGAGTGCACGTGTCTTTATGGCAGAAGGATTTATATTCCTCTGGGTACATACTCAGCAATGGGATTGCTGGGTTGAATGGTAGCTTTGCTTTTAGCTCTGTGAGGAATCCCCACACTGCTTTCCACAATGGTTGAACTAATTTACGCTCCCACCAACAGTATGTAAGTGTTACCTTTTCTCTGCAACCTTGCCAGCATCTGTTGTTTTTTGACTTTTTAATAATTGCCATTCTGACAGGTGTGAGACGGTATCTTATGGTTTACTCAGTCTTAACATATATTCCATGGACCTTACCTTCTAGATTCAAGGAGATCCAGAAACTACAAAGCAGAAAAACTAGACAACCCCTTGGCCCTTTGCTGGATTATTGAAATTACTATCAAATGAGGGTCCACTATCTATGTCTCTGATGTGATGCCCTGAGAAAAACACTCCATCATTTACATAATATTCTGAACCTAGGTACTTACAGGAGTTACCTACATTATTCTTGCAACTTTTCTATGTGAAAAGATTTCAAAATAAAAAGTTAAAAACCAAAATGATACTTAAAAATACACCATTGGTCAACTCTATTATCCCTTCCCTCACAAAAGTCCTTTTAGAAGCTGGCTGCTTAATCTCTCCTTATATCTCATTGTTAAAGACAGCCAAAGCTCATCAGACATTTGAAGAAAACCTCTAATGATAAAATCACAGACTAAACACAAGGGGGAAAAAATGGAATTCTGAGGCAATAATGATGCAAGAATCAAATGATAAACTCACACGCATACATGCCATACATAATACACACATATGTGTGCACGCATACACATAACTCCAACTGGGCCCTCTTCCCTCATCTCCAGACTTTTACTCAGTTGCTCTATTATCTTCTCGTAATGCCTAACAGGCTTCTCAACATAATCCAAAACTGATCATCTGATTTGCCTTCCTCAACTTCTCCTGCAGGCTTCCACATTTCTGTAAACGGTAACAATACAGTTGCTTTGACCTGAATCACCTGATTTGTTATTTCTCTCACACTCTATAGGAATTCATTAGCAAATCTGCAAATCTTGTCAGCTCTGCCTTCAAAAGAAATCCAGAACCCAAGTGCTTTTCATAATCTCCACCACTGTAACTCTGGTCCAAGCTACCAGCATCTCTCATCTGTATTACCTGCAACAGCCTTCAAAGGCTGCCTGATTCTATTTCCCTGCTTCCATCCCTTCCTCCTACAATCTATTCTTTTTTTTTTTTTTTTTTTTTGAGACGGAGTCTTGCTCTGTGCCCCAGGCTGGCGTGCAGTGGCGCGATCTCGGCTCACTGCAAGCTCCGCCCCCCCTGATTCACGCCATTCTCCTGCCTCAGCCTCCCGAGTAGCTGGGACTACAGGCGCCTGCCACCTCGCCCGGCTAATTTTCTTGTATTTTTAGTAGAGACGGGGTTTCACCGTGTTAGCCAGGATGGTCTCGATCTCCTGACCTTGTGATCCGCCCGTCTCGGCCTCCCAAAGTGCTGGGATTACAGGCTTGAGCCACCGCGCCCGGCCCTACAATCTATTCTTAACACAGCAGCCCAAGTGATCCCGTTGCAAGGATCAAATCACTCCTCTGCTCAAGCCTCCAGTAACTTCCCATCTCACTCAGCATTAAAGTCAAAGTCCTTATGGATGATCCACAAGGCTCTCCACAATCAGGCCTCACTACCGCTTTGCTTTCCCCCTGTCTACTCTGCTCCAGCCATACTGGCCTTCTTTAACTAGCTTTGGTTGTCCTTTACAACTGCTGTTTCTTCTTACCTGGTCACCACTTCCTCTAAATGGCATGACTCATTCCTTTCCCACCCTCAGACTGCTTCTCAAATTCCCCATTTCACTCATTATAAAAACTGCCCCAACATACACAGTTTTGTATCTCTGAAATAAGGATATATCTTACAAATGATATACATTTGAACAGTTACTATAGTATATAATTATATGGTGCAACTTAAATTTGGCGGCATCAAACTCATTAAAATACGGTAATACTTTGCCAGAGAAACCTTCCCAGCCCACCCTACAATAAAAGATGTTAAAATAACAAAAGCTACTTAATAAAAATGTGCGAACAGCCTAAGAGGAACAGACTTCCAGACAAAGTCAGTCTGAATAACTGTATCATCCCCAAATGTAAAATATCTTAAACAATTTGTTTTCTGTTTGTAAATCTTAACTGCAAATTTTTCAGGAAAATATATAGGAAAGCTAATTATAACTATTAATTATTCATTTCCAATTATTTCATATAACATTGACTTGATGTATCCACTTGATTCATTTAACTCTTCAATTTTGAGAATCTCTAAATAAAACCCTGTTTTTAATTTTTGCTCTCAGATGAAGGCACAGATACTGACAATATTGCTGTAATTTTTGGCTACAATGATAATAAAAGAAAATTCTAATTTTGTGGTTATATATGATCTCTCCTCTAGTAAGAATCACAACTTAATAAGACTAGCATACAATATAATGGGATGTCAGAGATCCCGAAATATATTTTTACAATGATACTGGAATGTTACAGGACCTTACCAGAACTGATTTGATTACAATTACTTGATAAAAACATATTTTAATGACCTTAACTTAGCATCTAAAACTATTTCTTTCCTGGTATAGAGCACCAGATGGGCTCTTGGGGTCCCAAATTCCAGGCCTTGGCTCCTGGATGCCATTTCTAGACCAGCCCTGGGCCAGAAGGGAGCTCACTACCCTAAAAGGAGAGACCTAGGCCTGGTAGCATTCACCACAAGATGACTAAAGAGCCCTAGGACATTTAGTGAACATTGGCAGTATCTAGGCAGTACTCATTATAGGCCTAGGGTGGTGGTTGACACAGGAAGACATTCTATCATGAGGAAAGGTAAAAGAAGAGTGGGAAGAACTTGTGGCTTGGGTTCTAGTTCAGCCATAGTAGAATAGAGCACCAAGTAGACACCTAAGGGTTCTGATTCCAGGCCCTGGCCCAGGGGGTAGCTTGCCACCATGAAGGGAAGGACATAAGCCTGGCTAAATTTGTCACCTACTGACTGACACCTACTGGAGAGCCCTCAGGCCTTGAGTAAACATCAGCAGTAGTCAGACGGTAGTCACTGTGGGCCTTGGGCAAGACCTAGTGCTGTGGTGGCTGTAGGTCTGACCCAGCATAGTCCCAGTGGTAGTGGCCACAGTGGTACTTGTGTCACCTTTACCCAGCTCCAGGCAGCTCAAAGCAAAGAAACTCCATTTAGGGGAAAGGGTAGAGAACAAGAGTTTCTGCCTGGTAATCCAGGGAATTCTCTTGGATTTTACCCAAGATCAGCAAGGCAGTACCTCTACTTGTGAGTCTGCAAGAGTCACAGCATTACTAGGCTTGGGGTGCCACCTAATGCAGATACTGCTATAGCAACTAGAGACTTTGATCACACCAGTCAGTTCCCATTGAATACTTGGAAAATCTTCTTAAGAAGAATGGGTACAAAGCAGTCCACAGTGCGAAGACTATAATAAACACCTAACTTTTCAATGACCAGAAATCAATGAACATCCATAGCATTAAGAACATCCAGGAAAACATGACCTTACCAAACAAACTAAGTAAGGCACCAGTGATAAATCCCAGAATGACAGAGATATGTGCCCTTTAAGACACGGTATTCAAAAAAGCTATTTTGAGTTAGCTCAATGAAGCTGAAGATAAACAGAAAAGAAATTCAGACTCATCTCTGAATTTAACAAACTGTACAAATTTAATAAAATCAAGTAGAAATTCTAGAGCTGAAAAATCCAATTGATAAAATGAAATATACATCAGGGTCTCTCAACAGCATAATTAATTATGCAGAAGATATAATGAGTGAGCTCGAAGATAGGCTATTCGAAAATAGAGAGTCAGAGGAGATAAAAAGAGAGTTAAGAATGTAGCAAGCCTACAAGATCTACAAAATACCCTCAAAAGGGCAACTCTAAGAGTCACTGGCCTTAAAGAGAAAATAGAAAGTGAGGTGAGGGTAGAAAGTTTTTTCAAAGCGATAACAACAGAGAAATTAATAAACACAGATAAAAGAGATCAATATGAACATATAAGAAGGTTATAGAACATCAAGATTTAACCCAAATAAGTCTACATCAAGGCATTAACATTAAGCATAAAGATCCTAAAAGTAGCAAGAGAAAAGAAACAACATATAATGGAGCTCCAATACATCTGGCAGAAGACTTCTCAGTAGAAACATTACAGAACATGAAATAAAGAGCTGAAAAAAATCTTTTAGGGAGCGAAGTTCCAAGATGGCTGAATAGGAACAGCTCCGGTCTGCAGCTCCCAGCGTGAGCGACACAGAAGACGGGTGATTTCTGTATTTCCAACTGAAATGCTGGGTTCATCTCACTGGGGCTTGTCAGACAGTGGGTGCAGCCCACGGAACAGGGCGGGGCATTGCCTCACTTAGGAAGTGCAAGGGGTCAGGAATTCCCTTTCATAGCAAAGGGAAGCCGTGACAGATGGCACCTGGAGAATCGGGACATTCCCACTCGAATACTGCACTTTTCCAACAGCCTTAGCAAACAGCACACCAGGAGATGATATCCTGCACCTGGCTAGGAGGGTCCCACACCCATGGAGTCTCATTCACTGCCAGCACAGCAGTCTGAGATTGAACTGCAAGGCGGCAGCGAAGCTTGGGGAGAGGCATCCACCATTGCTGAGGTTTGAGTAGGTAAACAAAGTGGCTAGGAAGCTCAAACTGGATGGAGCCCACCTCAGCTCAAGGAAGCCTGCCTGCCTATGTAGACTTTACCTCTGGGGGCATGGCATAGCTGAACAAAAGGCAGCAGAAACTTCTGCAGTCTTAAATGTCCCTGTCTGACAGCTTTGAAGAGAGCAGTGGTTCTCCCAGCATGGAGCTGGAGATCTGAGAACAGACAGGCTGCCTACTCAAGTGAGTCCCTGACCTGTGAGTAGCCTAACTGGGAGACACCTCCTAGTAGGGGCCAACTGACACCTGATACAGCCTGGCACCCCTCTGAGACAAAGCTTCCAGAGGAAGGATCAGGCAGCAACATCTGCCATTCTGCAATATTTGATGTTCTGCAGCCTCCACTGGTGATACCGAGGCAAACAGTGTCTGGAGTGGACCTCCAGAAAACTCCAGTAGACCTGCAGCTGAGGGTCCTGACTGTTAGAAAAAAACTAACAGAAAGGACATCCACACCAAAACCCCATCTGTACGTCACCATCATCAAAGACCAAAGGTAGATAAAACCATAAAGATGGGGAAAAACCAGAGCAGAAAAGCTGAAAATTCTAAAAATCAGAGTGCCTCTTCTCCTCCAAAGGAACGCAGCTCCTCGCCAGCACGGAACAAGGCTGGACTGAGAATGATTTTGATAAGAGAAGAAGGCTTCAGACGATTGGTAATAACAAACTTCTCCGAGCTAAAGGAGGATGTTCGAACCCATTGCAAAGAAGCCAAAAACCTTGAAAAAAGATTAGACAAATGGCTAACTAAACAGTGCAGAGAAGTCCTTAAATGACTTGATGGAGCTGAAAACCATGGCATGAGAACTACGTGACACAAGCACAAGCTTCAATAGCCAATCTGATCAAGTGAAAGAAAGGCTATCAATGATTGAAGATCAAATGAATGAAATGAAGCAAGAAGAGAAGTTTAGAGAAAAAAGAGTAAAAAGAAATGAACAAAGCCTCCAAGAAATATGGAACTATGTGAAAAGACCAAATCTACATCTGATTGCTGTACCTGAAAGTGACAGGGAGAATAGAACCAAGTTGGAAAACACTCTGCAGGATATTACCCAGGAGAACTTTCCCAACCTAGCAAGGCAGGACAACATTCAAATTCAGGAAATACAGAGAATGCCACAATGATACTCCTCGAGAAGAGCAACTCCAATACACATAATTGTCAGACTCACCAAAGTCGAAATGAAGAAAAAAATGTTAAGGGCAGCCAGAGAGAAAGGTCGGGTTACTCACAAAGGGAAGCCCATCAGACTAACGGCGGAACTCTCGGCAGAAACTCTACAAGCCAGAAGAGAGTGGGGGCCAATATTCAACATTCTTAAAGAATTTACAACCCAGAATTTCATATCCAGTCAAACTAAGCTTTGTAAGTGAAGGAGAAATAAAATCCTTTACAGACAAACAAATGCTGAGATATTTTGTCACCACCAGGCCTGCCTTACAAGAGCTCCTGAAGGAAGCACTAACCATGGAAAGGAATAACTGGTAACAGCCACTGCAAAAACATGCCAAATTGTAGACCATCAATGCTAGGAAGAAACCGCATCAACTAACGAGCAAAATAACTAGCTAACATCATAATGACAGGATCAAATTAACACATAACAATATTAACCTTAAATATAAATGGGCTAAATGCTCCAATTAAAAGATACAGACCGGCAAACTGGATAAACAGTCAAGATCCATCAGTGTGCTATATTCCGGAGACCCATCTCACGTGCAGACACACACATAGGCTCAAAACAAAGGGATGGAGGAAGATCTACCAAGCAAATGGAAAACAAAAAAAAGCAGGGGTTGCAATCCTAGTCTCTCATAAAACAGACTTTAAACCAACAAAGATCAAAAGAGACAAAGAAAGCCACTCACTCAAAACCGCTCAACTACATGGAAACTGAACAACCTGCTCCTGAATGACTACTGGGTACATAACAAAATGAAGGCAGAAATAAAGATGTTCTTTGAAACAAATGAGAACAAAGACACAACATACCAGAATATCTGGGACACATTTAAAGCAGTGTGTAGAGGGAAATTTATAGCACTAAATGCCCACAAGAGAAAGCAGGAAAGATCTAAAATTGACACCCTAACAACACAATTAAAAGAACTAGAGAAACAAGAGCAAACACATTCAAAAACTAGCATAAGGCAAGAAATAACTAAGATCAGAGCAGAACTGAAGACACCAAATACCCTTCTAAAAAAAAAAATCAATGAATCCAGGAGCTGGTTTGTTGAAAAGATCAACAAAATTGATAGACCTCTAGCAAGACTAATAAAGAAGAAAATAGAGAAGAATCATATAGACACAATAAAAAATGATACACGAGATATCACCACCAATCCCACAGAGATGCAAACTACCATCAGAGAATACTATAAACACCTCTATGCAAATAAACTAGAAAACCTAGAAGAAATGGATAAATTCCTGGACACATACACTTACCAAGACTAAACCAGGAAGAGGGTGAATCCCTGAATAGACCAATAACAAGTTCTAAAATTGAGGCAATAATTAATAGCCTACCAACAAAAAAAGTCCAGGACCAGATGGATTCACAGTCGAATTCTACCAGAGGTACAAAGAGGAGTTGGTACCATTCCTTCTGAAACTATTCCAATCAACAGAAAAAGAGGGAATCCCCCCTAATTCATTTTATGAGGCGAACATCATCCTGATACCAAAGCCTGGCACAGACACAACAAAAAAAGAGAATTTTAGACAAATATGCCTGATGAACATCGATCCAAAAATCCTTAATAAAATACTGGCAAACTGAATCCAGCAGCACATCAAAAAGCTTATCCACCACAATCAAGTTTGCTTCATCCCTGGGGTGCAAGGCTGGTTCAACATACGCAAATCAATAAACCTAATCAATCATGTAAACAGAACCAAAGACAAAAACCACATGATTATCTCAATAGATGCAGAAAAAGCCTTTGACAAAATTCAACGGCCCTTCATGCTAAAAGCTCTCAATAAATTAGGTATTGATGGGACATATCTCAAAATAGTAAGAGCTATTTATGACAAACCCACAGCTTCTGAATGGGCAAATCTATCCATCTGACAAAGGGCTTATATCCGGACTCTACAAAGAACTTAAATCAATTTACAAGAAAAAATCAAACAACCCTATCCAAAAGTGGGCGACGGACATGAACACACATTTTTCAAGAGAAGACATTTATGCAGCCAACAGACACATGAAAAAATGCTCATCATCACTCGCCATCAGAGAAACGTAAATCAAAACCACAATGAGATACCATCTCACACCAATTAGAATGGCGATCATTAAAAAGTCAGGAAACAACAGGTGCTGGAGAGGATGTGGAGAAAAAGGAACACTTTTACAATGTTGGTGGGACTGTAAACTAGTTCAACCATTGTCGAAGACAGTGTGGTGATACCTTAAGAACTAGAAATACCATTTGACCCAGCCATCCCATTACTGGGTATATATGCAAAGGATTATAAATCATATTGCTATAAAGACACATGCACACGTATGTTTATTGTGGCACTATTCACAATAGCAAAGACTTGGAACCAACCCAAATGTCTATGAGAGACTGGATTAAGAAAATGTGGTACATATACACCATGGAATACTACGCAGCCATAAAAAAGGATGAGTTCATGTACTTTGTAGGGACATGGATGAAGCTAGAAACCATCATTCTGAGCAAACTATCGCAAGGACAGAAAACCAAACACCTCATGTTCTCACTCATAGGTGGGAACTGAACAATGAGAACACTTGGACACAGGGTGGGGAGTATCGCACAACGGGGACTGTCGTGGGGTGGGAGGAGGAGGAGGGGGGAAGGATGGCATTGGGAGATATACCTAATGTAAATGATGAGTTGACAGGTGCACCACACCAACATGGCACATGTATACCTACGTAACAAACCTGCATATTGTGCACGTGTACCCTAGAATGTAAAAAAAAGAAAAAAAAATTTTATCTTAGAATAGTATATCCAGCACAAATATCCTTCAAACATGATGGAGAAATAAAGACTTTCACAGAAAAGCAAAAGTTGAGGGACTTCAACACTAGACCTGTCTTATAAGAGATGCTAAAGGGAGTTCTTCAGTCTGGGAAAAAAAAAAAAAAAAGGACATTAACAAGCAATAAGAAATCACCTGAAGTTACAAAACTCACTATTAATAGTATGTACACAATCACAGAATATAAAACGCCATAATTGTGGTGTGTAAACTACTCATATCTTGAATAGAAAGACTAAAAGATGAACCTACAAAAAATGATAACTACATCAACTTTTGAAGACACAGACAGTATAACATATAAAGAGAAACAATACGAAGTTTAAAAGTGGAGGGTGATAAAATTAAAGTATAGAGTTTTTAAGAATTCTCTCTGCTTCTTCGTTTCTTTTAGTAACCAGTGCTAAGTTATCATGAGTATAAAATAATGGCTTGTTATTTGAAAACCTCATGGTGACATCGAATCTACAACAGACAACAGACAAAACCAAGAGACAAAAAGCAAGAAATTAAAACATACCACCAGAGAGAATCACCTGCACACGAACACAAAAAGAAAAAAAAAATAGGAAGGAAAAAAAAAAGGACCACAAAACAACCAGAAAACAAATAACAAAATGGCAGGAGTAAGTCCTTGCTTATTAATAACAATATGAATGTATATGGACTAAATTCCCCAATCAAAAGACAGAGTGACTGAATGGATTTAAAAAAAAAAAAAAAAAAGCAAGACCAAATGATCTGTTGCCTACAAGAAATAGACGTCATCTATAAAGACACAGACTGAAAATAAAAGAATGGAAAAAGATATTCCATGCCAATAGAAAGCAAAAAAGAGCAGGCCTAGCTATACTTAAGACAGTATTTCAAGACAAAATCAACAAGAAATAAGGAAGGTCGTTATATAATGATAAAGGGGTTAATTCAGAAAGGATATAATAACAGTAAATATATATGTAACACTAGACCACCCAGATATATAAAGCAAATATTAACAGAACTAAACAGACAGACCATAATACAATAACTGGAGACTTCAACGCCCACTTTCAGCACTGGACAGATCATTCAGACAAAAAAATCAAGAAAGAAACATCAGATTTAATCTATACTATAGACCAAATGGACCTAAATGATATTTACAGAACATATTATACAACAGTTACAGAGGACACATTCTCCTCAGCACATGGATCATTCTCAAGGATAGACCATATGTTAGGCCACAAAATAAATTAAAAATTTAAAATAACTGAAATCATATCAAGTACCAAACCACAAGAAACAGAGCCGATGGTATACGTTGAAAGTAGTACTAAGAGGGGCAGTTATATTAATAAGCACTTAGATAAAAAACGTAGAAAACCTTCAAGTAGACAAACCAATGATGCATCTTAAAGAGCAAACCAAACCCAAAAGTAGTAGAATAAATAATAAAGATCAGAGCAGAGCCAAATGAAATTGTAACAAAAAAATACAAAAGATCAATGAAACGAAAAGCTGGTTTTTTGAAAAGATAAACAAAATTGACAAACCTTTCATCAACAACCTAAGAAAAAGAGAGAAGACCCAAACAGATAAAATCAGAGATGAAAAGGGAGACATTATGACTTCTACTGCAGAAATTGAAAGGATTATTGGAGGCTACTATAAGCAACTATATGCCGAGAACTGGAAAACCTAGAAGAAATGAATACATTCCTAGACACATACAACCTATCAATATTAAACCAGGAAGAAATTTAAAACCTTAACAGACCAATAACAAGTTAAGGTCAAAGCTGTAATAAAAAGTCTCAGCAAAGAAAAGCCTGAGACCCAATGGCTTCACTGTTGAATTTTACTGAACACTGAAGGAAGAACTAAACCAATCCTACTCAAACTATTCTGAAAAACAGAGCAGGAAATACTTCCAAACTCATTCTATGAGGCTAGTATTACCCTGATACCAAAAACGGACAAAGACACATCAAAAAAAGAAAACTGCAGGCCAATATCCCTGGCAAACATTAATACAAAAATCCTCAACAAAATACTATCAGACTGAATTCAACAACACATTAAAAAGATCATTCATCATGACCACATGGAATTTATCCCAGGGATGCAAGGATAGTTCCACATACACAAATCTATGTGGTACATCATATTCACAGAATGAAAGACAAAAACCATAATGTCATTTAAATTGATGCTGAGAAAAACTGATAAAATTCAACATCCTTTCATGATAAAAACCCTCACAAAATTGGGCATAGAAAGAACATACATCAACACAATAAAAGTCATACACAACAGACCCATGGCCTGTATCATAATAAATGGAACAAAAGTGAAAGCCTTCCCTGTAAGATCCGAAAGACAAGGATGTTCACCTTCACCATTGCTATTCAACATAGGACTGAAAGTTCCAGCTAGAGCAATCAGAAAAGAGAAAGAAATAAAGGGTATATGAATTGGAAAGAAAGAAATCAAATGATCCTTATTGGAAATGATATGACCTTATATTCGAAACAACCTAAAAACTCCACCAAAACTATTAGAACTCATACATTCAGTAAAGTTGCAGGATACAAAAATTAATACACAAAAATCAATAGCATGTCTATATACCAACAAAAACCTGAAAAAGAAATCAAGAAAGTAATTTCATTTATAATAACTAGAAATAAAATGATACCTAGGAGTAAACTTAAGCAAAGAAGTGAAAGATCTCTACAATGAAAACTATAAAACAGTGATTCAAGAAACTGAAGAGGACACACAGCAATGGAAAGATACCACATATTCACGGACTGGAAGAATCAATATTGTTAAAATGTCCATACTACCCAAAACAATCTACAGATTTGATGCAATCCCTATCAAAATAACAATGACATTGTTTACCAAACCACAAGAAACAATCCTAAAGTGTATACAGAACCACAAAAGACCCAGAATAGCCAAAGACATCCTAAGCAGAAAGAACAAAACTGTAGGAATCCCACTATGTGACTTCAAATTATACTACAGAGCTATATAACCAAAACAGTATGGTACTGGCATATAAACATATATATAGACCAGTGAAACAGAATAGAGAGCTCAGAAACGAATCCATACACCTACAGTGAACTCATTTTTGAGAAAAGTGCCAAGAACATACATTGGGGAAAGGACAGTCTCTTCAATAAATAGTGCTAGGAAAACTGGATATTCATAAGCAGAAGAATGAAACTAGACTCCTGTCTTTTGCTATACACAAAAATCATATCAAAATGGATTAAATACTTAAATCTAAGACCTCAAACTATGAAATTACTAAAAGAAAACACTGGGGAAACTTCAGAACACTGTACTGGTCAAAGATTTCTTGAGTAATACCACATATGCACAGGCAACCAGAGCAAAAATGGACAAATGACATCACATCAAGTTAAAAGGCTTCTCTACAGAAAAGGAAACAATCACCCACAGAATGGGAAAAAATATTTGAAAGCTATCCATCTGACAAGGGATTAATAACCAGAATATACAAGAAGACGAAACAAGTCTACAAGAAGAAATCTAGTAATCCACTTAAAAAAATGGTGGAAAGATCTGAATAGACATTTCTCAAAAGACAACATACACTGGGCAAGCAGGTATGAGAAAAGGTGTCCAACAACACTAATGACAGAAATGCAACTGAAAACCACAATGAGATATTATTGCATCCCATTTATAATGGCCATTATAAGTGTCCGTCAACAGATGAACGAATAAAGAAAATGTGGTAGATATACACAATGGACTACTATTTGGCCATTAAAAAGGATGCGATCCTGTCATTTCAAATAACATGGATGGAACTGGAGGACATTATGTCAACTGAAATAAGCCAGGCACAGAATGACAAACTTTGCATGTTCTTACTAATTTGTGTGAGGTAAAGATGAAAAGAAATGAACTCATGAAAACAGAAAGTACAATAATGGTTAGTTACCAGAGGCTGGGAAGATTACAGGGAGTGAGTGCGGAGGTTTAATAAGTACAAAAATATAGTTAGATAGAATGAATAAGAATCTAGTATTTGACAGCACAACACACTGACTAGAGTGAACAAAAATTTACTATACATTTAAAAATAACTAAAAATATAATTAGAATGTTTGTAACACAAAGAAATGATAAAAGCTTGTGGTGGATGCTGCATTTACCATGATGTGATTCTTACACACTTATGCCTATATCAAAATATCGTATCTACCCCATAAATACCTACCATTATGTACCCATAACAGTTTTAAAAAAAACCAAAAAAACGAATTCTTGCCAATTCAAGTCTTCTAAACAACACAAATAGTAACTTGAAAATGTTGATGTTTCTTTCAAAAGATTTACTTTTATACAGAACTTGCAAATGTTAAGTCTATCGCTAGTGCGAATTTAAAAACTAATAAATTCTCAGCAAATATACTTCATATAGTACTGCTAAACTTTAAATTTTAAGTTTTAATTTTTATCAAAGTTGTACATAGCTTATTTTAAAAATCACTTTTCTAAAGAATTGATATTTAAAGGACTCCTTGGTTAGATATAAAATCCTTGATCCACATTTTTTTTTCTAAGTTTAAAAACACTGCTCCCTGTTGCCTTCTTTCTTAATTTTGTAAAGCGTAGTGCTAATCCAATTATTTTTGCTTTTATGATTTGTTCCTTTTGCTTGAAGAATTTTATATTTGATCTAACAGTTTTACTGTTCACAGTTTATCATTCTGGGTTAATTTTCCCAAGTACCCAGTATCCTTCTCAATGTGTTCATCCAGCCTCTTTCTCTATTCTGAGACAGTTTTCCTTGATTATGGTTTTAAATAATGCCTCACTAAAAAAATTTTTTTTTCAGAGCCCATATAGCCAAGACAATCATAAGCAAAAAGAACAAAGCTGGAGGCACCATGCTACCTGACTTCAAACTATACTACAAGGCTACAGTAACCAAAACAGCATGGTACTGGTAACAAAACAGATATATAGACCAGAACAGAACAGAGGCCTCAGAAATAACAACACACATTTACAAACATCTGATCTTTGACAAACCTGACAAAAATGAGCAATAGGGAAAGGATTCCGTATTTAATAAACGGTGTTGGGAAAACTGGCTAGCCATGTGCAGAAAACTGAAACTGGACCCCATTCTTACACCTTATACAAAAATTAACTCAAGATGGATTAAAGATTTAAACCTAAGACCCAAAACCATAAAAACCCTAGAAGAAAACCTAGGCAATATCATTCAGGACATAGGCATGGGCAAAGGCTTTATGACTAAAACACCAAAAGCAATGGGAACAAAAGCCAAAATTGAAAAACGCGATCTAATTAAACTAAAGAACTTCTGCACAGCAAAAGAAACTACTTCAGAGTGAACAGGCAACTTACAGAATGGGAGAAAATTTTTACAATGTACCCATCTGACAAAGGGTTGATATCCAGAATCCACAAAGAACTTAAATTTATAAGAAAAAAAAAACACATCAAAAAGTGGGCGAGGGATATGAACACACACTTTCCAAGGGAAGACATTTATGCAGCCAACAAACATGAAAAAAAGCTCATCATCACTGGTCATCAGAGAAACGCAAATCAAAACCATAATGAGATACCGTCTCACGCCAGTTAGAATGGAGATCATTAAAAAGTCAGGAAACAACAGATTCTGGAGAGGATGTGGAGAAACAGGAACGCTTTTACACTGCTGGTGGGAGTGTAAATTAGTAACCACTGTGGAAGACAGCGTGGCAATTCCTCAAGGATCTAGAAAGCAATGCCATTACTGGGTATATACCCAAAGGACTATTAATCACTCTACTATAAAGACAGACGCACAAGTATGTTTATTGCAACACTATTCACAATAGCAATTGCCCATCAATGTTAGCCTGGATAAAGAAAATGTGGCACATATACACCATGGAATACTACGCAGCCATAAAAAAGAATTTGAGTTCGTGTCCTTTGCAAGGACATAGATGAAGCTGGAAACCATCATTCTCAGCAAACTAACACATGAACAGAAAATCAAACACCGTATGTTCTCACTCATAAGTAGGAGGTAAACAATGAGAACATATGGGCTCAAGGATGGAAGCATCACACGCCGGGGCCTGTCAGGAGGTTGGGAGCAACAGGAGGGATAGCATTAGGATAAATATCTGATGTAGATACGGGTTGATGGTTGCAATAAACTACCACGGCACATGTACACCTAATGTAACAAACCTGCACATTCTGCACATGTATCGCAGAACTTAAAGTATAATAAAAAAAACTTTTTTTTCTTCTTCAGAGACTCTAGTAATACGAAAATTAGTCCTTGTCTGTTTTCCATTTTCAGTAATTTTTCTGATCCTTTTCATCTTACTTTCATTCTCTTCGTTGTTGTCTACTCTTTCAACATCTGTACTAAATTTTCATTTGACTCTATTTTCAATATCTGGTATCTTTTTTTGTACATTTAAGATAATCTATTGTCATTTTCTTTCATCTCTTTGAGTATAATTCTTTTTTTCATTTCTCACCTGGTTTTTGCTCATTTTTGTTCTTGATTTTGAATTTCTGACTCAAGGTGGTTCCTCTTATCTTCAAAGTGTTGTATACTTTGAGTTCTATTTGGAGTGTATACTAATAGTTTTCATTTGCTTCGTAAGCAGTTTTATGGGATTAGAGGAATTTTCCTTAGTTGATTTGTATGAAATTGTCTCTAATTTTATAAACTAAAGAAAAGGATTTCATTTTCCTTTTGTTTCTTTTTGTGATTTGGGGGCATTTTTTCAATATCCTTAGTTTAATGGCACCTTTTCCTTTCTGTTGTTTGCCAAAGTCTAGATACCTGAGTGGAGTTTTGTTTTGATAGTAGACAAGAGGATTGTGGGACTTCTAATTTTTTGGTTCCTTTTTTTCTTGCAGGTCTTTAAAATTTTTCCTTGACCATCCAATTTCCAAAGAACTCTTCTGTTTTCCTTTTCTGTCTTCCAGAAGTTATACATTCAGAAGTCTGTCTCTTTAAATCACATTTAAATGGCTGTCTAGCCCTTTAAAGTACTCATACTTTGAAATTCTTTTCCTGTAATCCTGCTCTGATCTGCCTGGTTAACTTTTTGCATTGAAAATACAAAAAAAAAAAAAAAAAAAAAAAAAAAGGCTAGATTTAATCTTTCTGGTGGTTCTTCCAGCTCTCCCTCACTAGTGCTCCTTCTGTCTTCTCAAGGAACATATCCTGGTCTCATTTTCCTTGCCACAGGGTCCTCTTGTGGCAATGGGGTAAAAGCATGTAGGACCACTGCACTGGAGTGTGTTACCTTTTTCTTACATGATTATTTTGCAGTTTTGGCATTATCTATCTACAAGTAATGTTGAAGGTGTTATTTCATGTAGAAATGATACAGATGTGAAGTTATTTTATATCTTCTAGGGAGATAACATTTTGGGATGCTGCTTACCACAAGCCTACCACCTACCACTGTCTTCAGCTACTCAGAAGCCAACCCACAAATTAAAGAGTTAAATCATTCTGAACTCTTTGAGTTAAGGTTTGATATGAAAAACAGTTGTAGCTCTTCTCACCTTTATTTCTCTCTCCCTAACCATTTTCACCTTTTTCCTGATAATACATAAAATAGCTAGCACAATGCATGTTACAGTTGCTCAGTCCTTATTTATATTTTAAAAAATCTGATAATAATGGCCAGGTGCAGTGTCTCACACTGTAATCCCAGCAGTTTGAGAGGCCAAGGCTGGAGGAGTTTGAAACCGGTCTGGGCAACATAGCGAGACTCAGTCTCTACCAAGAAACAAAAACAAAAAACAAAAAAACAGCCAGGTGTGGTGGTGCACCTATAGTCCCAGCTACTATGGAGGCTGAGACAGGAGGATCATGAGCCCAGGAGGTCAAGGCGGCAGTGAGCCATGATTGCACCACTGCATTCCAGCCTGGATGACAGCATTAGGCCCTGTTTAAAATAAATAAATACAATTTTAAAAATTTGACGGTAGAGACAAAGATGAGAATGAGGTCTAAAGTGGTTCATTGAAAAGCTGTGGTTTAGTTGAGCCCAGGAGGAAAGACAGGCTTTTGATAGTACAGGAGGAAAAGGCATTCCAGATTAATAAAAATTTCAATTGGCAAATTCAGCAAAGGATGTCAACGTGCCAGTTAGACAAGCAGCCAGGTTGGTACAAGGCGTGTTCATGTGTTCACCTCACACCTCTTCCTATTTCTGATACAATCACTATACTTAAGAGTTTCCTTAAATCTGAACTTTTACATCCATTATTGAGACTGTTAGAACCAATAGCACAATACAGTATTTTTTATGTATAACAACTCAATTGATTTAGATGCCAGAGCAACTATCAAAGTCTAGAGAGCAAGCAGTTAAGAAAATGAGATGATACAAAACACCAGTCATATCCATTCTTTACTTGAGCAAAGCTATTTTTCCTGCTTTAGGAAAGTGGTTCTCAAACTTTAGGATACATCAGAATCATTTGAAGGGTTTGTTAAAGACAGAATGCTGGACTCCATATCCAGGGTTTCTGATCCATTAGGTCTGGGGCAGGGCCTGAGAATTTGCATTTCTAACAAGTTCACAGTTTACACTGATGTTACTGCCCTTGGAGATCACACTTTGAGTACAATAACCTCTATCACATCTTCCTCTTGTTTATTTAATTCTTCCTCATTTTGATGGGGCATATCTTTCAGCAGAAGACAGACGTCTGTGTCTGTGGATGTGTTTTACTTTTTATTATGAAAAATTTCACATATATGAAAAAAACACAGATTAATGAACCCTCTTACCACTATTTGGCTTCAACAATTCTTAACTCATGGTTATTCTTTTTTTAAATCTACATCCTCATCAATTCATATCCTTCCCAAGGCATTATTCTGAAGCAAATTCTAAACATACTATTTCATCTGCAGATATGCAAATATGCATCTCTAAAATAAAATATTTTTAAAACAACAAGAAGTAAATTCGTTGAGACTATATTTTAAAACATTTTCAGTCTGTCCTTATACTCGCTTGGTGACCTGGCTGTATATATAATTCATTGTTGAAAATAATTATTCTTCAGAAGAATGTAGGCATGATCCATTGCATCTTAGCTTCCAGCACTGCTTTTGAGAAGTCCACAGTCATTTTGAATCCTTAACCTTTGTTGTGATGTTTTTTTCCCTCTGGAAGCATCCAAGATCTTCTTCCCAGTGGTCTGACTCAGCATAATGTGTCTTTAACGTGAGTCTTTTAAAAAATCTATTATACTGGACATTGCTTGACCCTTTCAGTGTAAAACTCCTGTCCTTTATTTCTGTGAATTTTTTTTAAAATTCTTTCACTGATAATCCCTTTCTGCTCTGTTCTCTCTGCCAGGAGCTCCTATGTTCAGATGTTAGAACTCCTAGATCATTCCCTTAATTTTACCTATGTCCTATTACCTTTAAAAAACCAAAAATCTTTTTCTTTACTTTCTGGGAATGTCTATAATTCTACCTTCTAACTCTTCTAATTTCTTTCATCACTGCTACCATATTTATAATTTCCAAGAGCTCTTTTTTAACCTCTTCCTTTTTTATAGTATACTTACTTTTTCATGATTTCAAAAACTCTTCTCTCTTTAAAAATGCTGACAAATTTCCTTCTTTATTTTTGTTGGACATCTGAATAATGTGTTTCCCAGTGTTGCATTTATTCTCTTGATCTCTTTCATATTGGAAACTTTCCTCATATGACTGATAGTCCTTTGCTGTCTGCTCATTTTTAACAGTAAGGAATCTTCTGACTGGAAATCCAAAGGCTGTACTTAGAGTTTACCAAAAATGGACTTCACCACAGGATAATCCAGTTGGGCTACCTTGTTAGGGAAGCTATATTGTTATCTTCAGGTCAAAACTCTTATGCTGCTCAGATTCTTAGGAAAGACCCCAGCAACCTCCTATCCATCCTGAGGATTAAAGTTTGTTGGCCAGAGTTTGGAAGTCAGGGAATAGTGGAGGGATAGGGTTGTGTAAGGCTCAGTAGCTAGTTTGCTTGCTTCCCAAATCTGTATTCAATGTGATACCTTGATTTCAATTGTATCTGGTGCCTACTCCTCTACCCTCCAAGACCAGAGACCCACGATTTTATTCTCTCTATAGTGGTCCAGTGTGGGGAGGAAATATCAAGATTTGATTGTTTCTTAAATTGACATATAACTCATCCTCCTTACACACTCTCCACCAACACCCCATTCCAGGAGGTATCCAGAACTGCTACAATGTTATATAATTATGATGTAAATCTAGTTTTGAGCTTCCCTAACTGATAGTTTAGGATCTGGGTTTCTCAGGTTTACTAACTCACTTAGCACTTGACCACTTCCAGTTTCTACAATGCTGTCTTCTGTAGTCTCCTCTCTTGTCCACCCTGTCTTTTGGGATTTCAACAGTTTTTAGCCCCATTTCTTTTCTTCATAAGGAAGAAGATAAACTAGATGTACCTTTACCTGGATGAAATTCCTACCTTTTAAAAAGCCAAGTGAAACTATCTGATGTCTTTCACAACAGGAGACAACTTTACTTTATCAAACTGGGTTTATGTGTAAGTTTTCAGGAATCATTACCCTTTCTTATCTCCCACTTTCGAGACATTATCACTTTACAGACTGCCTTAAAATCTAGGTAAGATTCAACCGGTCATGGCTTCTCAGTCTTTTGGTTCCTTATAATGAATTTATAAATAATCTTTTTCAAATGGTGAATCCTCATTAGAGGGAAAGTATATTTTTAAAATACATAATTGTTGGATAATATATATTCTCTAAATTGGAGCCCAAGAGAATAGCTCAGCTTTCTTTATCAGCCACAATTTTCTTCCTTCAATAAAGACATGACCAGGTGCAGTGGCTCATGCCTGTAATCCCAGAACTTTGGGAGGCTGAGGCAGGCAAATTGCTTGAGTCCAGAAGTGCAAGACTAGCTTGGGCAATATGGTCAAACCCTATCTCTACAAAAACACACAAAAATTAGCCAGGAATGGTGGCGCATGCCTGTAGTCTTGGCTACCCCGGGGGGCTGAGATAGGAGAATCACTTCAGCCCCGGAGGTAGATGCTTCAGTGTACCGAGATCACACCACTGCACTCCAGCCTGGGCAACAGAGTGAGACCTTATCTCATTTAAAAAAAAAAAAAAAAAAAAAGAGACCAAACCTACACAGCACTCACTCTAAGGAAGCTAAATAGGAATACCAGCTCCCCTGGTGAATGCACTACATAACGAGTTGTCAGCAAGTTTTAAAGTTAAGGCTTTGTCACTTTAAACAACAGGGTGCCACTGCAGACCCAACGTAAAAAATAAAAATTTAAAAACAGTGAGAAATGTTGCGTCTATACACATAACATAGAAAAAAAGTAAATAATAACGCTGTTAAGAACTCAGAGCAAAAAGTCATCAAAATACACATTCACATAGGTCTTAACTGTAGATAAGTTTTTAGTGTTAGTGACAAAAATCAGTCTCTCAGATTGGGAGAAATATTTGCCAAACATGTACCTGACAAAAGTTATGGTATCCAGAATACATATGAAGAATTCTCATAACTCAACATTAAGACAACAAACACAAGATATTTAAACAAACATCACAAAAGCTACAGATAAGCAAATGAAAAGACGTGCAACATCATTAGTCATTAGGAAAATGCAAATGCAAACCACAATGAGCTATCACTACATACCTACTAGAATAGTTAAGATAAAAAAAAAAAGTGACAATACCGAATGCTGACAAAAATGCCAAGCAAATGGAATTCTCACACAATGCTATTGAGATGGTAAACTGGTACTGCCACTTTGGAAAACAGTTTCACAGTTTCTTACAAAGTTAAACACAGTTTCTCATAAAGTTAAACATATACTTACCTTACAACCTAGCAATCCCATTGGTACGTATCTACCCAGGAGAAATGAAAATATGTTTATGCAAAGACCTGCATGCACATGTTTTGAGCAGCCTTATTTATTGTATCTCAAAACTGGAAACAAACATATATCCATCAACGGGTGAAGGCATAAGCAAAATATGGTACATCTCTATAGTGAAACAGTATTCAGCAAGAAAAAGCAACAAGAAAAAGCAACAACATGGATAAGTAGTAAAAGCATTATGTTAAGTTAAAAGCCGGACACAAAGAGATGCGTACTATAAGATACCATGTATGTAATATGCTGGAACAGTGGTTCTGACTATAATTATAGCCAGTAACAGAGGTAACTGACTATAATGGAGCAGAAAAGAACTATCTGGGATTATGGAAATATTTTATATACGGATGTGGTAATGACTATATGACCGTATGCATTTGTGAAAACTATAACTGTATACTTCAAAAGGGTGAATTTTACTGTATGTAAATTATATCTCAATAAATGTGATTTTTTAAAAGGCACAACATGTTTCTTTTTTAAAAAAAGACATAGAATAAGGAAAACCAAAAAAAGGTAGAAAACAATAAACAGAACAAAGAAAAAAAGAATATCTAGAATACACAGAAAACATATAAAGAGTTAACTATTTTTTTAGGTTGGTAAATAGAACTGTTTGGTGGAAGAAAATTTCTGAACACAGTTGCATGAGAATCTGTTCAAACATGACACACTACATATCCTGGCTCTAATGAGTCAACTGCATCTTTGTCCCCCTTTGATAAAAGGGTTTGACAACAACTGTCCTTTTAATTTTTTAACTGTAGGCTTTACTACCAATACAAACATTTCACAAAATAAATTTGAGAGCCTACTATTATGTGCCAAGAATTGTACAAAGTACTTTTTATGTTCTTTTAATTACATAATCATTCCATACTTAGATATTATCCCCTTTGTTCAATCAGTTAAGGAAGCTGAAAGCTCAGAGAAATTTAGTAATCTGCCAAACGTACCTTTGGCTGTAAAAAGTGATACGGTTCGGGCACGTCCCCACCCAAATCTTGTCTTGAATTGGAGTTCCTATAATCCCCATGTGTTGTGGAAGGGACCTCATGGGAGATAACTGAATCATGGAGGTGATGGTTTTATAAGGGGCTTTTCCCCCTTTGCTTGGCTCTCATTCTTTCTCCTGCCACCCTGTTAAGAAGTGCCTTCCACCATGATTTTAAGTTTCCTGAACCTCCCCAGCCAAGCAGAACTGTGAGTCAATTAAACCTCTTTTCTCTATAAAAAGAAATACCCAGTCTCAGGTATTTCTTCATAGCAGCATGAGAACAGACTAATACAGTAAAGTGGTACTGTAGAGAGTGGGGTGCTGCTATAAGGATATCTGAAAATGTGGAAGCGACTCTGGAATTGGGTAACAGGCAGAGGTTGAAACAGTTTGGAGGTTCAGAAGAACACAGGAAAACGTGAGAAAGTTTAGAATTTCCTAGAGACTTGAACAGCTCAGAAGACAGGGAGATGTGGGAAAGTTTGGAACTTCCTAGAGACTTGTTGAATGGTTTTGACCAAAATGCTATAGTGATATGGACAATGAAGTCCAGGCTGAGGTGGCCTCGGATGGAGATGCGGAACTTGTTGGGAACTGGAGCAAAGGTGACTCTTGTTAAGCTTTAGCAAAGAGACTGGTGGCATTTTGTTCCTGCCCTAGAGATCTACGGAACTCTGAGCTTGAAAGACATGATTTAAGGTATCTGGCGGAAGAAATTTCTAGGTGGCAAAGCAGTCAAGATGAAGCAGAGCATAAAAGTTTGGACAATCTGCAGCCTGTTGATGTGACAGAAAAGAAGGACATGTTTTTTGGGGAGAAATTCAAGCCTACTGCAAAAATTTGCATAAGTAACAAGGAGCCAAATGTTATCATCAAGACAATGGGGAAAATGTCTCCAGGGCATGTCAGAGACCTTCATGGCAGCCCCTCCCATCAAATATCTGGAGGTCTAGGAGGGAAAAATGGGTTTCCTGGGCTGGGCCCAGGGCCTTGCTGCTTCGTGCATTCTTGGGACATGGTGCCCTGTATCCCAGCTGCTTCAGCTCCAGCTGTGGCTAAAAGGGGTCAAGGCCACTGTGAGGACAGTTCAGGCCATTGTTTAGAGGGTGCCAGCCCCAAGCCTTGGCGGCTTTCCCGTGGTGTTGGGCCTGTGAGTGTAAAGAAGTCAAGAACTGAGGTTTAGGAACCTCGGCCTAGATTTCAGAGGATGTATGGAAACACCTGGATGTCCAGGCATTAGTTTGCTGCAGGAGTGGTGCCCTCACGGAGAACCTCTGCTAGGGCAGTATAGAAGGGAAATGTGGGGTTGAAGCCTCCCCCTACACAATCTTCACTGGGGCAATACCTAGTAGAGCTGTGAGAAGAGGGCCACCTTCTTCCAGATCCCAGAATGGCAGATCCACTGATAACTTGGACTATGCACCTGGAAAAGCTGCAGACACTCAATGCCAGCCTGTGAAAACAGCCAGGAGGGGGGTTTGTATTCTGCAAAGCCACAGGGATGGAGCTGCCCAAGGCGATGGGAGCCACCTCTTGCATAAGTGTGACCTGAATGTAAGACATGGAGTCAAAGGAGCTCATTTTGGAGCTTTAAGATTTGGCTGCCTGCCAATTTCTCCCATTTGGAATGGGTGTATTTACCCACTGCCCGTACCCCCAATGCATCTAAGAAGGAACTAATTTGCTTTTAATTTCACAGGTTCACAGGTGGAGGGGACTTGCCTTGTCTCAGATGAGACTTTGGATTTGGACTTTTGGGTTAATGCTGGAATGGGCTGAGACTTTGGGGAACTGTTGGAAAGGCATGACTGTGTTTTGAAATGTGAGGACATGAGATGTGGGAGGGTCCAGTGGCAGAATGATACAGTTTGGCTGTGTCCCCACCCGAATCTCATCTTGAATTGTAGTTCCCATAATGCCCATGTGTTGTGGGAGGGACCTGCTATGAGGTATCATGGGAGTGATGGTTTTATAAAGAGCTTGTCCTCCTTTGCCTGGTTCACATTCTGTCACCTGCCGCCCTGTGAAGTGCCTTCTGCCATGATTGGAAGTTTCCTGAGGCCTCCCCAGCCATGAAGAACTGTGAGTCAATTAAGTCTCTTTTTTTTATAAATTATCCAGTCTCAGGCATTCTTCATAGCAGTATGAGAATGCACTAATACACACAGTTAAGGTCTGAACCCAGATTTGACTTCATAGCCCATGCATGATGTTCTAAACACTTTGGAATTAAGAGTTGCTTTATAAATATTTAACAGTCATGTTCCTGCAACCCCTACACAAAATAAAATGCACCACATATACAATTTTCTTATGCCCAGTGATGTCATAAAATAACAGATGGGAATCTAAAGACTTGGGTTCTTGAGTTAACAGACACTTTGTGTTATGGGTTGAACTGTGCCCCCCTCAAAATCATATTATATGTTCAAGTCTTATCTCCCAGTACCTCTGAATGTGACCTTGTTTGAAAATAGCAGCATTGTGGATTTAATTAGTTAGAATGAGATAACAGTGGAGTAGGTTGGGCCCCTAATCCAATATGACTGGTGTCCTGATAAATAGGGGAAATCTGGAAAAAGACAAATACATAGAAAGAATGCCACGTGTACATGCAGGCAGAGACTGGAGTGATGCATCCACAAGCCATGGAGTACCAAAGATTGTCAGCAAACCACCAAATGTAAGGAGAAACTCATGAAACAGCTTCTCCCTCACCGCCAACAGAAGGAACCAACCCTGCCCACACCTTGATCCTATTTCCAGCCTCTGGAACTGTGAAACAATAAATTTCTGTTGTTTAAGTCACCCAGTTTGTGGTACTTTCTTATGGCAACCCTAGCAAATGAATACATTTTATAATTACATAATTTAAATTATATAATTTTCTGTAAGTTATTTCTACATTCTAAGCCCCAGATTTCAACAGGTGCCCTTTTTCATGTTTTTCTTCTTCCAAGACCTCTTACCAAATATTTTAAGTACTTTCTACTTCATGCTATTTGAGTTACATTATCTGAATCACATGTTATTGAAAGATGGAATATATTGTTTTCAAATGAACTGCTAAACAGATAAATTATGAGTTCCTCAAAGCATAAATCTTAGCAGATTGAGAGTCTCACTTCTTTAAAAATTCACTGACAAATGCCCCTCCAATGAGAATTAACAACTAGTTTCTTATCTAGTGCTTTTATTTGCTGCATACCTTCCTCTCTCTCCTTTAGTTCTCACTAATACAGTTCAATATAGTAAAACTGCACACTTGAGAAAAGGCCAACTTCTTGGATTTCTCACTAATTTGGAGATCTTATAATGACTACTTACGGCACTAATCATCTTTGGTGATATCCAATTTGCTGAACTTCATTTCCATAATGTAATTTCTCATTTTACAATTCCACATTCAAAAACCTTTTAGATGTGACTACTATCTGGCACTTTCAAAATTTATGTTTATTTTTGTGGTTCTCTTCAATTTTGAACACTTCCTTCCCTTGCTTTTACATCTCCATTGTCTGGTTTTTGTTTTTTGAGTATTTTTTTTGAGACAGGGTCTCACTCTGTCTCCCAGGCTGGAGGGCAGTGGCATCACCTTGGCTCCAACTGCGAGGCTGAAGTAACTGATCCTCCCACCTCAGCCTCCAAAGTAGCTGAGACTACAGGTACGTACCACCACGCCAAGTTGATTTGTGTATTTTTTGATGTAGAGATGGGGTTCCATCAGTTTCTTTAATTTTTCCAAGATCTTTCAACTTCCACTCTTGTGGCAAGCCCCTACCCCACCAACTTGCCTAACTACTATTTGGATTTAATTTTTTTTTTAATCCAACAGTAACATTTTCATTACCTTTCAGTTTTCCTTCTAAAAATATTAAAACATAAAACTGGCAAATTTCCCTAAAACCAACCTATGATAAGAATAAGAGGAATCCTACTCATTTGGTGATTTGAGAAGTTCAACAAGACATCAGGTATACAAAGGCAGATGACTAAGGTGAGACATGAAACTACAGAACTTAGGAAAACCAATTCTATCTGAAGATATTATACCAAAAATTTCTACCTGTTTTAATTTTAGTAACTGCAAATAAATTACTTTTATCTTCACCAATGGATCATTAGCAGTTTAAGGAACTGGTTGAAGAAATACTCACAACATAATTTTAAACAGAGGGTAAGAAGGAGGACAAGCCAAATGCCCAAAAGAGAGTCCAGAAACAACCTTAAATAAACATGGGACCGTAACATATGATGAAAGTGGTGTTTCAAACCACTTGGAAAAAGATGAGTTATTTAATTAATGCTACCCAGATACATAATTAGTCATGTGGAAAAAAATTAAAAACATCCTTAAACTCCTTAAACTAAACTCCTTAAACTAAAATAACTTTCACAGGAATCCAAATTCAAGTATAAATTTTAGATGAAAATATATCTACATTTATATATAGAGAGTCTTTGACAGAGAAACACCTATCTAAACAAGTAAATATAGAAGCCATAATAAAAGATGCCAATAAGAGTATGTAAAAATCTAAGATTTCTCTAGGGCCTAATATAGACTATAAAACAAGCAAAGAAGAAACAGACAAGTGACAATGTGGGGGAAAATATTTGCAACAAATGTGCCAAATGGCTAATTATCATATGAAGAGTTTCCACAAGCCAACAAGAAAAACCAAAAAAAGTACATAAGCAACTGGAAAAGGAAAAAGAAATAAAAATGGCTATAAATTATTAAGTTACTCAACCTCATAGATAAAAAGTGCAATTTAAAATAATAAGATACCATTTTAATGTAGCAGTTTGACAAATACTTTAACATTTGCCAACACCCAAATTCCTCAATACTTGCGGGTAGGGAGAAACAGAGGCACTCATTCACTACTGTTAGGAGTGAGGAGTGGTACTGTTTTGAAGGAGTATTTGACAATAACTAAAAACAAATTTTAAAGTACATATTTGTTTCAATAACGACTGTAATAAAAATTGGCATGATTTAAGTGTGCAAAAACAAGGACCGGGCAAATAAATATATCCATACGATTCAACAGAATATAATAGTTAATGTGTAAGATTTATTAAAACAAGGTGCAGAACGAAACGCTTAATATGATACCATTTGTGTAAATATTTATGAAAGATATAAACAAATCCTTGTATAGGCTCACACATTTTCTGAAAGGATGACCAGAAATTTAAGTTTCGTTGTCCCCTGAGTGCAAGACTAAAAAGCAGCATGTACTTCTTAAACTTTTTAATGCCATGAATTATAATTTTTATCATGTGCACTTAAAAAATAGAATTTAAAAAGTAAACAGTGTAAATTTTCCATAAACATTTGCTTTTAACTGAAACAATTACAACTAACATATTCAGAATATCTACTATGTGACAAATTTTGTAGCAGGGGCTGGGTCTTCTAAGTATCAAGCTATAATAACTGAAGAATTCAACTGTCTTTCTACAAACACTTATTCTACATACAAATAGCTCTTTTTACACAAAGTAAGGGAATACTATTTTTCCTCTCACCTACTTACTGTCAATTCTTTCACATTAAGGAATAAATTCTCTCAAGACATATTTTCTTCCTTGAAATTATTTCACCCACTTTATTATCACACAACTAAAGAACATTCTTTTTATAAGACTGATTTAATCATTAAACTAAGAATGAACTTAAAATGGATCAGGCTCTATCAAGAAATGTGGGCTCAGATGCTAGATGCTTAAAATGGATTAGGCTCTATCAAGAAATGTGGCCTCAGGGCTCAAGATCCACCAACAAATAATATAGTAATGAATGGTTATAGTAAAGTCACATCAACTCTTCAAGCCCAGATTTCTTCGTATGTGAATGTTATCAATTTCATAAGGGTGCCATATAAAGAAATTAAACATTTATATTCTTTGTATTCCGACATTAAGTGATATAGGCAATAGCCCATATTTAAGGAAAAAAAAAATGCCAAGAGATGCCTATTAGTATTTAATGAGGAATATTACTATTACATTTATTTATTTAACTAAAGTACACACTCTAATTTGTAAACTTCATCCTGAGTTCACTGAATTCAGTTATATTTTCAATTTCCTTTAAATATGTAACATGGAGTCTGTGAATCCACAGGGCAAGGAAAAGTTCAAGTTCAATAATATAAATGCTTGTGTTTTTTCCTATCATCTGTTTCATTGTATCTAAGACTACCACACAGATTTTGCTGCCTCATTCATTCTTTTTACTTTTACTTCTATTATCTCTCCTTTAAAGAATTCAAATTGTTCCACATTCCTACTCATGTCTTTTACTATGTACTACAATGAAAGTTATGCATGTACATATAGCTGTAACAAAAATCATTTACAATAAAGTAACAGTTTTCTTCCTAAGATGGATGTAAATGTTTATTTAAAATTTTCTTTTCTCGAAATAAGCCAGGCAATATTATTATAGTCCATAATTCAAGACAGAATAACTGTATCTAAATCCACAGAAACTAGCATGAATACTACTACTTAGGGAACAATAAAGATAAAATTTAATTCCTCCCCATTTTTACATCAATCATTATGCTACTTTCAAACACTTAAGCATTGAAACTAATAAACATCCAATAATACGCAAAAGAAGGGGAGTGGAGGATCAAGGAAAAACACTTCAAGATCGCAAGGTACATTTCAATCCACTATTCTGTCCCCTGACATGAATAATGATCTATCTTAGAAGAAAAACACCCAAAATATTAAACTAGATACAATTTCTAAACACATTACAATGTACCACATACCAATTAAAATAAATACTGAGCCTTTATGTTAAAGCTATTTCCTAAAAATTGTCTCTAAGAATAGAGAGTAGTAGTTTCATTATCGACACTTCCAAACACTTTTTCTGTGTTTCTCTAATTTGATATTCAATTCTAAACTTTTGTTTTCAAACTTTGAATATACAAGGGGGGAAATAATGTATAAAAAATAATGTAAAAATACTGTAAGATTTTCCCTAACTGCATAACAAACGTGTGCTAAGTTAGGATTAGATATTAACAGAAATCTGAAGTATTACATATATATATATACTCTAACTTTTGTAAGCCATATAAATTCTATCACAAAATGTGACTTCTCTTTGAGTGAGTTAGTAAAATCTGTATTTTTGTTTTAACATACCCATTTTCAGATTTTAACTACAATAGCTCCCTTAACTGACCTCTATTTAATTCTCGGGCCTTAGCCAACACTTTTTTTTTTTTTTTTTGCCCATGGCATGCTGACCATTCTTAACTAGTATGCTATTTTTTGTATAATCAGGCATTTCTAACTAGTTGGGTTAAAAGCTTAACAAGTCATTGGTTGTTCCCAAATCTGTTTATGTCCGTTTACTTGTTATAGTTCTTACATATCTTAAACATTATTTATGTCTAATGACTATGAGTGCAAAAAGGAACAGTTGTTTCTATATAATAAGTTAAATGTAAATTAAGTAGGCCGGGCGTGGTGGCTCACACCTGTAATCCCACCACTTTGGGAGGCTGAGGTGGGTGGATCACTTGAGATCAGGAGTTTGAGACCAGCCTGGCCAACACAGTGAAACCCCATTTCTACTAAAAATACAAAAATTAGCCAGGCGTGGTGGCACGCAGCTATAGACACAGCTACTTGGGAGGCTGAGGCAGAAGAATTGCTTGAACCTGGGAGGTCAAGGTTGCAGTGAGCTGAGATCACGGAACTGCACTCCAGCCTGGGTGACAGCAAGACTGTCTCAAAAACAAAACAAAAAAACAAAAAAAGAACAACAAAATGTAAACTAAGTAGAATGACTCAACAAAGGTGAGTTATTCTTTCAAAGGGTATGGAATTAGATAAAAGTGACATAACTGCAAAATATAAGGGGAAATCATAAAAAGTTAGAAGGAGCCTATACTTAGGGTTTTTCAAAAGTTATCTTTAGACTTTTATTCCACGTTAGAGATATCAAAACTGCAAATAGTAAATCATGTGTGAGGAATATAAGAACAGCTTCTCTCAACTCCACAAAGAGATGGCATTAGCTCAATGTTAAAAAGTTTATATTTTTTAAGTTAAAATTTTAGAAAGTTACCTACAAGATGTATTATTTTTAAATTTTCAGTAACCTACAAAGTAACTGTCCCAGCCTCAACAAATAAAAAGCCTTCAAACTTTTTTTTTCCCTGAAGTCCTTAAACCGGTTTGATATACCCACTAGATAAAAACTACCTGTCTATGCAAAATAACAATATGTAGCAAAAAGCACAGTAAAATAATTTTATGGAAAAAAGTATTAGAATGTATATTCTACAAGGGCAAGGATCTTTATCTTATTCACAGATGTATCCTGAACATGTAGAACAGTTCCTGGTACGTGGCTGACACTCAGTAAATATTTGTTAAATGAAGAAAAGGAACTTACTGTGATGACAGCCTTGCTAAGACAGATGGATCCCCTGCAGCCATACTCTGTTTCGTCTTCAGATTTGTAGTAACTCAGAGCATTATTTTTCAAAACTACCCAACGATCCTGCCACCCATGAATGTAGTTTGTCCACTGGAAGTGGGAAGAGGAACGGAAGGGAGAAGAAAACAAAAAAGAGAAGTATTTTAGAAATCCAAACTTTTTGAAACAGCAATGTAATTTTAAAACCAAAACGTGAAAAGTCCAACTTAATTCTAGGCATAAACAGTAAAATGATTACAGAAAGTGAAAAGTTGAGATTTTCTAGATTGCATAATGATTTTCAGTAATTTTTACAATATTATAAATAAACTGTTAAGAAACAAAATATACCATTTTCTTCTAACATTTGAAGAATAAAACAAAAGCCAGATTTTGGTTAAAATTATTGTTTGTTCTCTGTGTGCTTTCATCCTCTCCTAAGTACCTTCATGATACTTGTTTTGGTCCTTGTCATAATTAACATATTCAACAGAGAAGTATGTTCAGTTAGGTATGGAGTCTCTCATTTTCTGACACCAAAGACTGCATGAAGCCTTCTAAATCAACGGAAGTATAAAGTCAATTATTACTAAACTCTACTTTTGTTGTTATTCCCATATGAAAATTTATAATGGTCATAACTATATCAAAATAAAAATAATAATCTTTAGTAAGTTGGCATCAACTTTAACTTCTCCTCTACAGAACTGAATAATATTTAAAATGGCCAATTCATTTTCCAAGTTTCTCTGAACATATATTTTTCAAACTCAAGAGTAATAAAACAAAAATAAAATTGGTTTTCAAAAACATATTGGATTGCCTTCAATACCTTAAAAGAGTTTCTGTGTTGCTAAAGTCTTGCTGCACAGTGAAGATCACAATAAACTGGAAAAGGGAGAAATGTAACCTTTACAGGACTACTTATTTTTGCATGTTTTTATCTATGCTCTGGGGTTTTAAGTATAGAAAAATCTCAAAACTATCTGCCAATTCCAAAAACTAATTAAAAATGGATTGCCAAAATATACTGCATTGGCTCAGGCTCTATATCCACTGAGAAATCTTTTTCTATTCTCTAATTAAGCATTTTTGAGATTTATTCAGTTCTTAAATTTTCTTTTATTTTGTATTTTTTTGAGACAGGGTCTCACTCTGTCACTCAGGATGGAGTGCAGTGGCACCATCTCAGCTCACTGCAACCTCCCGGGCTCAATCTTCCTTCCTCCTCCTCCCAAGTGATTGAGACTACAGGTGCGTGCCCCCACATCTGGCTAACTTTTTGTAGTGATGAGGTTTCACTATGGTGCCAAGGCTGGTTTCAAACTCCTGGGCTCAAGGATCTGTCTTCCTTGGTCTCCCAAAGTGCTGGGACTACAGGTGAGCCACCATCCCTAGCCAGTTCTTAGATTTTTCTAAGCCCCATCATTACAACCCCTCTCTGAGAACTCATCCAAGCTGACAATTTAACTCATTCTAGTGGCTCCTAATCACCACTTCCTTATTTCTAACCACTTGTGATGTACCACCACTTAGACAAAGGCTTGAAATAAATGATAGTTACCAACAAAACTGAATTTACTTCTATAAGGTGTACTTCCTTCCTATTTTCCTACTTCTTCTTTCCTGCTACTTCTGCTCAGAGTCTGTGTATTAGATATACAAACAGATTAGTGTATACAGGATTAAACAGGCTCAACTACTCTACAACTCACGTGAAGAGAGTTTTGACAAATTACTTTTGTAAGCTTCAGTTTCTTTGCCTGTTGATTGATGGCTGAATAAAATAATGAAAATGCCTAGCATAGTCACAGAAGATACTCCTAAGTGTTCCTTCTCAATCTTTATAGCCCATCACCAAAACCTGCTTATCTTTCCTTCATAGTAAACCCTTAAATTTGCCTCCTCTTCTCATTTTCAGCTATTCCAATCAAATTACCCAGTTCCTGTATTCCTTACAGGACTTAATCTTTTCTCTAGTATCTTCTGTGTTTTTCATAATTTACAGAAGCTTATTTACTTACTAAGCATGTTTGCTTACTTTTCTTACATGTTGACCGTATTGAGTCTCCAGCTCCAAAACTTACATGGACAACTTCCCACTGACTGTCATACAAATTGTTTAGGGCATTCAAGACCCACCATGGATTAATCTTACCTCATTTATAATTACCACACTTCATAAGGCTAAATTTTGTGACAGTGGTCAAGTTACTTACTCTGTGTTCTTTTCTTTCTCAAACTCTGTCTCTCAGAGTTAAGTTTAAACAAGAATAGACTTAGAACAGTGCCTGGACATAGTATTTTCTGAATCTGAGGAAGAGTTATACATGGCTAATGAAGCTTAACCTTCAGCATTTCTTACTAGAACAGAACTCTTTCAATATTAGAGAAGGGACCCCAGCAATTATGTATCCATAATTCAATATTATGATCTTGTAAGAGGCTGAACAAACTATATCAGCTTCAGGACTCTTTTCTCAGTAAGCTGTTAGCTGTTATTATGACACCTGGAAGACAAGTTTTTTGTCTTTTCTCTGCTCTCATAATGTTCCCTCACTCTTCCCCACTTAACAAATACAGACAAGGCAATAAGCTAGACATTGCAGGAGAAGTGAATGTTACTGTGGCAAACAGGCCAGCAAACACAAACACAAGAGAAAAAAATATATATTTAGAATAAAACAAAATGCTATGGGAATTCAAGTGAAGGAGGTCTTGAATGATGGCAAAATACAAAAAGGCTTTACGGAAAGGACAGTATTTGACTTGGACTCTTAAGGATGGATAGAATTTCAAACAGTTTGGTGTGTGCAAAAACAGAAGGTAAACCATGAAGGATGGAGGAAATTCAGAAATTGAATGAGATTATTTTATCCAGCCTTAGTTGCTCTCAAGTCCTACTAAGGCATGCATCTTTTCCCCACCATGATCCATCACGATACTTGTTATAACCAGATAGAATTATTGTCTATCAAGTATTTTTGGAATCTATACACTTAAGTGATTTATAAGAAATATGCTTCATAGGTATTTCCATATATTTCAGATTACCATATGGAAAATACCCTTTGAACTGGTATATTTCTAATATAAATTTACCCAAGCCCATTCCAAATCCACCCCATTTTGGGGGACAAACGAAACAAATTGTACCGGGACTTATTTACATTACTCAATGGAAGGAAAAGAACAAAAGCCGAGTTCTGATCCTTGTTTAAATTACCAGGTGAATATGAAGAATTCAAAATATATAATTTACATTTAAAAACATGTACCATACTCAGTATGAGTATATATATTCAATTTAGAATACCCTTGATTAAAAAGTTTCCAGAAAACACTGTATATAACCATAAATTGGTAAATCTCAGGAAAATTTCCTTCATAGCTATTAGCAAGAATACCAAAAGCTTTATTCCTATTCATTCTACATAAGAAGCAACAGTCAAAATTTAAGTTATTCACCTTCCACAGAGGTGATCAAATGCATTTGTATGCATTTAAATATCGAGATTGGTCTTCCATTTTTTGATCTATAGTATACCTACTCCACATAAAGTAAAACTCAGAGCACTGGTGACTTTTTCCCCCAGTCACTCCATTCCCCCAACCCCCAAAAAAGTAATTATCAGTAGGTCAAAATTACAATTTGTTTTGTAAAATACTCAACACATCACAATACTAATATGGCAGTCAGCTTCCCATCTTATGAGCAGTGATGAAACTATCAAAATCACTGAGAAGCAAGTAACCCATTTCCTATTATCAACTGAAAATGTGTACCTACTACACAATGTGTTCAATAGAGATTCCTAAATTACAGGATACATTTAATGTAAAGAAATCCTGAGGAGCTTCTCGTTACTGAAAACCTTGCATTGAAATTTCAAGAATGATCACAGCATCAATATACAACTAATTTTTCGGCTATACAAATAAAAGTTAACACTTGCAATCCTTAGTTCTGACTACTCATGCCTTTTCTGGTTCCCTTCTCATCAGCTTTCTACAGACATTATAAAAGCATTATATTAAACAATTCCACAAATAATGTCCAAGCGATGTGCCAAAGTATGAATACTGGAAACAGGGTGATTTCTTAATAGCCAGTAGCTGCACATGACATAGTATCTTATGACCAGCTTGTTGAGGGACTGGCCCAGCTCCCCCTCTCCAAGTTAACTGCTAGCTCCAGCCATTTCTAAAAAAGTTTAACAGGAAGGGGGAGAGAAGTCCAAAAGGCTATGTGAATCTTCTTATAGCAAAAACTTAAAAAAAAAAAAAAAATCCCAACCATGTAATATCAAGAGATCACCCATCTGCAGTTCTATAATGGCTGCTTTCCTAAAATTTTGATACATGGATTTTAAAAAATACATAAAAGGTAAAACATCTTTTCCTTACCCTGGACCCCTTACCGCAAAAAGAGTTTATTATTAAATAATGTTCTTCTTCCTGGACTAAAGATCAGTCTCCTTTCTCACATGTTTCAAGTTACTATGAATATTTCCTGTACCCATCACGTGCCGATTCAATATCTCTATTCTGAACTAAGGTACAGGGTGAGGGAGAAAGTCCTCCACATTAATCTGTCTCACTACATCTAACCTGGCGAGTTCAACACCTCAAATTTCAACACCAAGCCGAGTCGCTCCGGCTTCTGTCGAAACAGTTGCGTCCGCAGTGCCCCCCAATCTACTCGGCTTGGCATCCTCAGACAGACCAACCTCTTTTAAGAGGTCCGACTTGAACCGCTCCCGTGCCCAGTCGTTCGGACACCGCTGAAGCCCAACCCGGATTCCTTACACCCGGGACAGCTGCCGCCCTAGGTCCCAAGGCACGGCACGCATCTGGTCTCCCAAACTGGATCTCGGGTTGATACACCCTTTCCCTGGTCCTCGGCTGCCCCCGACGAGCCCTCGGGCAGCAAGGGCAGGCCCCCTATATCCCCGCCTCATCCCTAGTCGCCGCAGCAGTACTCAGCCTCGCACCCCGGCACGTTCCGCGCCTCCCGCCAGCCCCACCCCACCGCCTCAGCAGATTGCCTCGCGGCAGGTGAGTCTGGCCAGGGGTCCCCTGGCACCACCGGTTGCTCACCTTACTGAGGACCCCGCAGCGCTCCACAGGCGGCCCAGATTCCGTCTCTGGATCCTCCTCCGAGCCCGACGAGTTCCAGCTCTGATTATCCGACATGGAGGCGCGACAGCCGAGCAGGAGACCGGCCCCCGCTCCCTCAACTGCGCCGGAGGAGGCGCCCAGTCCTCGGGGTGAAGGGTCGGGGGATGGCGAAGCGAAGAGTGCCAGCTCCGCTGTGGGGGGGGAGCAGGAGGAGGGACGAAGTCCGCTCGCCGCGCCGCCGCCGCGCCTGACACCGAGCGGAGCGGGGAAGGAGGACGAGCGGTGAAGGAAGCCTACCCTTCCAGCCGTCAGCCGCCGCCGCCGCCGCCGTCGCCGGGACCCCTGCGTTGCGCCCGGTGCTGCCACCCGAACTTAGCCCCCTCGATGCCAATTTCAAATAGCGAAGGAAAAGGGAGAAGAAGGGAAGAGAAAATCCGGCCGCTGAGACCCGAGTCCACTCACACCTCCGCTACCGCCGCCATCTTGCTGCCTGGCCCACTATTTACCCTCCCCTCCCCTGTCCTTTCCCCTCCCCTTCGTCCTCCCATTCTCCCCTCCTACTCCCCGCCCCGTCCCCCTCCCGGCGTCTGACGCGACACGCCAAGCGTGCGGGATCCTCCTCCCGCACCCTACCTCCGGCTCTCCCGGATGACGAGAGGTAGAAAAGTAGGAGGAGCGCAGTAAGGAGAGGGCGGGATAGGGATGCCGCTGTGCTGCATTCTGGGAAGGGCGTTGGTTCGTCGCTCGCCCAGCCTCCTGGGAGTTGTAGTCGCGATCCTGAGGTAACGGGTGAGTATCCCGCGCGGGGATCGCTTGTCGCCTTGGGGACTTGTCAGTCGGTGGGTGGGCTTCGTTTGACAGTTGCGTGACCTGCCTCTTGGCCTCGCTTCTATCCTTGCCTTGTGTGTTTATGACGAACCCTCCGGGCTTGCGGGCCAGGACGTGAGAGAGCTTTCTGCTGAAGATGACGGGCCTGCGTTGCAGGGCTGCTTGTCGAAAGCCCGGGAGCGCGTAGCCGCTTCCGCCTCAACCACGGGATGGGGTTTTGTGAGCTCCTAGTGCCAAGGGGGTTTTCTTTCCACCAGACCACCGCTGTAAATCTCGAGGGTCTTACCCATTAGAAGTTAGAATTCACATTTGACGTTTAAAGGAAGAATTTCCTTAGTACCTTCTGACAAGCACGCACTTCGCATTTTTAGATTTCTAGAATTTTCTTTGTGGAAAGTAATTTTGAGGTTGTCAGAGAATAAATAACGTTAGAAAGGTTTTTAAAGTAAAACAAGAATGTCAGATGATAGCCTGGGATTTTCTCTTAGTTGTAAATGAATATCTTACTGAGAACCACGTTAACCATGCCTGCCCCTCAAAGATAGGAAAGTTTGGATATATAGAAACTTTCTCATATTAGAAATACCGAAGTGCAATGGTTTTGTGTACAGGGGATTAGGCAATAGGTGGCTATTTTTAAGACTAGGGTTGAATTAGCAGAAAGACCAAAAGAAGATCTAACAGCTCTTGTCAGTTGTCAAGGATAACTTTGATGGTGAGACCTTTGACTTTGTAGCTTCAGTAATTTCCTCTCGTTAGCTATTTTAATATAGTCGAGTTCCTGATAATTGCCAAGAGTAAAATTTGTTATTAAGCCTTAGAAAGAATACCTTTTTTACTACAAGGATGGGACGAAAGGAGCGAAATTTCGAGTCTAAGGGAAAACGCTAGCCGAGTGCGGTGGCTCACGCCTGTAATCCCAGCAATTTGGGAGGCCGAGTTGGGCGGATCACCTGAGGCCGGGAGTTTGAGACCACCCCGTCTCTACTAAAAATACAAAAATTAGCTGAGCAGGGTGGCGGGTGCCTGTAATTCCAGCTCTTTATATCCTGGTTTCAAATCTAGGCTTGATGACCTTTTCCCATATCCCAGTCTCCTATTTTTTACTTCCTCAATGGGGGATTAATTACGATTCTAAATGGTTGGTAGCATGAAGCTAGGTTATCTCTATCGTGGCAGTGGATATTTAAGTAGGCATTGCCGATATGTATCTTGCTTTCTTTTACTTTCTTCTTTTTCTGACCATCCACACTCCATTTATATTGATGAATTCTTTTACTAATGTCAATTATCACTGTATTATGCTCATACTGCCATGTCTTATTCTGCAGCTTTGATCCTTAAGGTGACTTAGCATATCTGTCTAAGACTCCTTTATCTGTTGATTTTTACCATTTAAGTTTCCAAAGACAGCTGTATTTTTGGAAAAGTGGGAGGGAAGAGGTAGATGGGGGTACTCATTGATACCTTAATGCACTTCACAGCTACTTGAGAATATGTCAGATCCCACAAAAAGTTCTAACATTCGAGAATAAGACAGTGATTTCAGAAATGGAATTTCAAAGGGTGTGTAGGCCACCCTTTTTATTCTGTTTCCTGTTATACAAATGAGAGCCAGGCTAGGAATGTTTCAAGGAGAAATATTCTTACTATTCAATGAAATTGAAAATATATTCCGTTATCTTTTACTCATATCTGTTTGGTTTATGGGATAAAAACTTGTTAGGGTAGTTGGTATTTCATAGGCTTCACTATAACATTGAAAAACCTTTTAGTCTAAAAATCACACAGTACAGTACACTGATGAACAGTATTAGTGCCCACTCTTGGCATGTACACATGTTCTTTCTTTCGTTTTTATTTTGCTTAGCTTTTGAATTGCTTTTCCTGTTAGATTGAGAAATTATTTTATTAATATTTTAAAGGCATACTATATAAAGCAGTGTGGTGGTATCTTATGTATCAGTAGAATCCTCATGATAGTTATTTTGTAAACGTGTTTTGCTTCCTGTTTTTTTCTAACCCTTTTATTGTTTCACTTCTATAATTTCAAATCCTTTTCTTCTTAGTCAAATAAGTTGAAAAAATATTTCTATAGAGCATACATGTTGCTATGGTGATAGCTTATGAAAATATAGTTTATCCCTGTTTAAGATCTTTATTAAGATCTTGCTATATGATCATCTGAGATATTATAAAAGTAAAATATAAACCACTTCTGTAGAGTCATTGTTTTCTAGCATTTTACTGTCTAGGTATTCTGACAATAATTATGTGTAGAAAGTGAATAAAGATTTTAAATTGCCTGTGATGTAGGAGGTTTTCAGTAAATAATAACCGATGAATGAAATAAGTTTAGCCTGGTTGATAACTGAAGGGAAGTTGTAGGAACTGCCATTAACAGGGCCCAAGAAAAAAATCACTAACGTGATTAAAATCAGTCAGAGACCAAAGAATCAAATAACATCATAGCTTTTTGTAAGTAGCAAGTGTCATTTGCTAAAGGCCTACAAAATGTCAAACATTATTTTAGGTTCATTTGATTTATTCACTCTTCACAAAAAATCCTGCAAGGTAGACATTATTCTTATTTTACACATGAGGAAATTAACATTCAAAGAAGTTAAGTAAATTGCCCAGATCATCGCTAGTGAATAGTCTAGTCCAGACTTTGGACCTTAGACGCTTGTAATACATAACTTTTAATACGTATAGAATTGATTTTAGATTGTCACTCAGGCATAATGGTATATACCTGTAGTCCTAGCTGCTCGGGGTGCTGAGGCGACAGGCTAGCTTGACCCCAGACGTTTGAGGCTATAGTGAGCTGTGATCGTGCTAGTGTACTCCAGTATAGGTGACAAAGTGAGACCCTGTCTCAAAAAAAAAAAAAAAATTTCCAAAACACTATTATCCCAAATTATTTTAAATGATTAAACGTTTGAGAATCTGTCAGAGCCAGATAGATTACATTCTAGGTGTGTTACATAGTTTTTCTTTAGTTTAACGGTTTTCTTAAAAGAAAATTCACCCACATACATTTTTAAGGTACAATAACATAACAGCCAGTTTACAATTCTTTTCTTGCTAGTGTGTACTAGCAAGTATATGTTCCAATTACCCATAAATAATTTAAATGATCTCTGGAGCCTCTTGCAACTATCACCTTGTCTTGTGTTGCTGCTAAAAGGAATAACGTGTTGATTTTAACATTTAGTATTATCAAGAAAAATAGTCATTGTCATTTACTATCATTTTTTATATTTTTGGTCATTTTATGAATAGTCCTGAGAATCAGCAATAAAGGGATAGCGGAAAAACAACTTTATTAGAAATTATAATAAAAATAAAAATATAGCAAACTCAAATTTTTATTCCATATATTCTTGAAATAGGGAGGCCTCAAGCAGTCCTCCTGCCTTGGCCTCCCAAAGTGTTGAGATTTGACGTGAGCCAACATGCCAGGCCCGATATTCTTTTCTCTATGGCTAAATTCCATTGTGTATATAGACCACATTTTCTTTATCCATTCATCCATTGATGGTTGATTCCATAATTTAGCTATTGTGACTACTGCTGTAATAAACATGTGAGGTCAGATAGCTCTTCAATATATTGATTTCCCTTTTGGATATATATCTAGTAGTAGAATTGCTAGATCATATAGTAGTTCTATTTTAAGTTTTCTGAGGAACCTCCATACTGTATTCCATAGTGACTGTACTAATTTACATTCCCACCAACAGTGTAGCAGGGTTCCCCTTTCTCCACATCCTTGCCACCATCCATTATTCCCTATCTTTTTAATAAAAGCCATTTTAGGCTGCCCATGGTGACTCATGCCTGTAATCCTAGCATTCTGGGTGGCTGAGGTGGGAGGATCACTTGAGCTGCTCAGGAGTTCAAAACTAGCCTAGGCAACATAGTGAGACCTCATCTCTATTATAATAATACTTTAAAAAAATTTTTAAGCCATTTTGACTGGGGTAAGATGATACCTCATTGTGGTTTTGAATTGCATTTCTATGATGATTAGTGATGTTGAACATTTTTTAAATTTAACTCTTGGCCATTAGTATGCCTTCTTTTGAGAAATGTCTATTTTGCCCATTTTTAAATCGAATTATTTTTCTTTTATTGAGTTGTTTGAGCTCCTTATGTATTCTGGTTATTAATCCCTTGTCAGATGGATAGTTTGCAAACATTTTCTCCTGTTCTGTGGGCTGTCCCTTCACTTTCTTGATGATTCACTCTGCCGTGAAGAAGCTTTTTAGCTTGATATAATCTAATTTGTCTACATTTGCTTTGGTTGTCAGTGTTTTTGCGGTCTTACACAGAGAAGTCTTTGGCCAGGCCAGGAGTTGTGCCTCATGCCTATAATCCCAGCCCTTTGGGAGGCTGAGGCACAGGATTGCTTGACCCCAGGAGTTTGAGACCAGCCTGGACAACACAGGGAGACCCTACTTTCGCAAAAAGAATTTTAAAAGTTTAAAAATTAAAAATAAAATTAAATAAAAAATTTAAAAAATTAAAAGTTTAAAAAGTTTAAAAATAAATAAAGTTAAATGAATAAATAAAATTAGCTGGATGTGGTAGCACACACCTGTGGTCCCAGCTACTCAGGAGGCTGAGGTGGGAGGATCGCTTGAGCCCAGAAGGTCAAGGCTGTAGAAAGCTGTGATTGCACCACTGCATTCAAAGCCAGGTGACAGAGACCCTGTCTCCAAAAAAAAAAAAAAAAAACCGAAAAAACAAAAAAACAGCATTTGGCCAGACCTATGTACTGGAGTATTTCCCAAATATGTTTTTCTAGTAGTTTCATAGTTTCAGATCTTAGATTTAGGTTTCTAATCCATTTTGATTTGATTTTTGTATCAAAAATCAAAAAGAGATGAGGAAGAAATATCTGAGAGATAGTCTCATTCTTCTGCATCTGGTTATCCAGTTTTCCCAGCACCATTTATTGAAGAGACTATTTTTTTACCATGATATGTTCTTGATTGCTTTGTCAAAAATTATTGGTTGTAAATGTGTGGATTTATATCTGGGTTCTCTATTCTGTTCCATTTGTCCATGTGTCTATTTTCTTGCCAGTATTATGGTCATTTGGTTACTATAGCTTTGTAGTATATTTCGAAGTCAGATAGTGTAATGCCCCCAGCTATGTTCTTTTCCCTTAGGACTGCTTTGGCTATTCAGAGTCTTTTGTGGTTTTATATACATTTTAGGATTCTTTTTCTATTTCTGTGAAGAATGTCACTGGTATTTTGATAGAGATTGCATTGAATCTGAAAATTGTTTTGGGTAGTATTGTCATTTTAACAATATTCTTCCAATTCCACAAGCTTGGAATATCTTTCCTTTTATTTGTGTCTTCAATTTTCTTCATCAGTGTTTTGTAGTTTTCTTTTATAGATTTTTCACTTAAGGTAATTCCTAGGTATTTTATATTATTTGTAACTATTATAAATGATATACTTTAGCAGCAAACAATATGAAAAAGAAATCAAGAAAGCAATCTAAATAAAAAATGTCTGTACTGACTTTTGTATGTTAATTTTGTATCCTGAAACTTTACTGAATTTGTTTATCAGTTCTTAACAACTTTTTGGTGGAGTCTTTAGGGGTTTTGTAAATATAAGATTATGTTGCCTACCAACAAAAATAACTTGAGTCCTTCCTTTGCAATTTAGATGCCCTTTATTTCTTTCTCTTGTCTGATTGCTGTGACCAAGGCTTTCAGTATTATGTTAGGTAACAGTGGTGAAGGTGGGCATCCTTGTCTTGTTCCAGATCTTAGAGGAAAGGCTTTCAATATTTCCCCATTCAGGATGATGCTAGCTGTGGTTTTATCATATGTGCCCTTTATTATCTGGGATTATATTCCTGCTATTCCAGTTGGCTGAGGGTTTTTATCATAAAGAGATGATGAATTTGTCCAATACTTTTTCAGTGTCTATGAAAATGGTCGTATGTTTTTTGTTCTTGATTCTGTTAATGTGATGTATCATGTTTATTGATTTGAATATGTTGAACTGTCCTTGCATCCCTTGGATGAATCCCACTTGATCATGGTGAAGGATCTTATTAATGTGATTAGCTAGTATTTTGTTGAGAATTTTTGCATGTATGTTCATCAGTAATACTGGCCTATAGTTTTCTTTTTTTGTTGTGTCCTTATTTGGTTTTGATATCAGGGTAATGCTGGCCTTGTAGAATTAGTTTGGAAGTATTCCCTCTTTGATTTTTTTTATTTTTATTTTTATTTTTGCGGGGTGGAGAGTTTGAGTAGAAGTGATATTAGTTTTTCTCGAAATGTTGGGTAGAATTCAGCAGTGAAGCCATCAGGTTCCAGGCTTTTCTTTGATGAAAGACTTTTTATTGCAGCTTCCATCTTGTTACTTACTGGTCTGTTAGGTTTTCAGTTTATTCCTGTTTCAATCTTGGTAGGTTGTAAGTGTCCAGGAATTTATCCATTTCTTCTAGCTATTCCAATTTGTTGGCATATAGTTGCTCATAACAGTATATAAAGATTCTTTGTATATCTGTGGTCTCAGTTGTTATGTCTACTTTTTCATTTCTGTTTTTATTTATTTGAATTTTCTTTCTTTTCTTTGTCTAAAGTTTTGTCAATTTCATCTATCTTTTGAAAAACACTTTTGTTAATCTATATTTTTTAGTCTCAATTTTATTTACTGTTGTTCTTACCTTTATTATTTATTTTCTTCTACTAATTTTGATTTTGGATTGTTCTTGCTTTTCTAGTTTTTGAGATGCATTGTTAGGTTATTTATTTGAAATTTTTCTCCTTTTTTGATGTAGACATTTATTATTGTAAACTTCTCTCTTAATACTGCTACTTTTGCTGTATCCCATAGATTTTGGTATTTTGTATTTCCATTGTCATTTGATTCAGAATATTTTTAAATTCCCTTCTTAAATAGAGACAGGGTCTCACTTTGTCACCTAGGTTGGAGTGCAGTGGTGTGATCATGACGCACTGCATCTTCAATCTCCTTGGCTCAGGGGATGCTCCTGCCTCAGCCTCCTGAGTAGCTAAGACGTTAGGCACACACCACCAAGCCCAGCCAACCCAGGTATTGTTATGCTTCCCAGGCTGGTACTCAAACACTTGGCTTCAAACAAGGTCCTTCCGCCTTGACCTCTCAAAGTGCTGGGATTATAGGCATGAGCCACCTTGCCCTGCCAGGAACAAGTCATTTGATTTGAACTTGCTCGAAATTAAATCAAACAATTAATTAATTAATTTTTTGTATTGTTTCCGAGGTTCCTCTTGTTAATGATTTCAAGTTTTTTTCCATTGTGGTTACAAAAGATATGTGATATGATTTCTACTTTATTGACTTTGTTGAGACTTGTTTTGTGGCCTAAGATGTGGTCTGTTCTGGAGAATGTTCCATATGCTGATGAAAAGGTTGTCTGTTCTGCAGCAGTTGGGTGAGATTTTTTATGTCAATTGGGCCTATTTGGTCTAGTTTAACTCCCCTGTTTCTTTGTTGATTCTTTGTCTGTATGATTTGTCCTTTCCTGAGAGTAGGGTGTTGAAGTCTCCCTACTATTATTATATTGTACTCTCTCTCTCCCTTTGTGTCTCTCAATATTTGCTTTATAGACTTGAGAATTCTGGTATTGGGTGCTTAGATATTATTAATTGTTATATCCTTTTGCTGAATTGACCTGTTTATCATAATATAGTGACCTTCTTGGTCACTTTTTGGAGTCTTTGACTTATAGTCATATTTTATTTGATGTGTTAACTACTCCTGCTCTTTTCTGGTTTCCCCTTGCGTGGAATATCTTTTTCCATTCCTTCACTTATAGTGTTATATGTGTCTTTGTAGGTGAAGTGGATTTCTTGTGGGCATTGTATGATTTGGTCTTTCTTCTTTATCCAGTCAGCTACTCTGTGTCTTCTAATTGGAGACTTGAGTTCATTTACATTCAGTGTTAATATTGGTAAGTAAGAACTTATTATTGCCATTTTGTTGCTTGTTTTCTGGTTCTTTTGTACTTCTCTCTTTTCCTTTCTGTGTTCTTTTGTGGTTAAGTGATTTTCTCTGATAGTATGTTTTAATTAATTGCTGTTTATTTTTAGTGTATCTATTACAGGTTTTTGCACTGTGGTTACCATGAGGTTTATTAAAAAGTTTTAGAGTTATGACAAGTTATTTTAAGACAATGAAAACTTATCTTAGATAACGAAGAAAAAAATAGAAACTAACAAAGAAAGAAACTTAAAAACTTCTACACTTTAGCTCCATTGCCCCTAAATTTTGACTTTTTATTGTCTCAACTTACCTATTTTTATATTGCCTATCTCTTAACAGGTTGCTGTAGCTACTATTGTTTTTAACAAGTTTGTCTTTTAGACTTCATACTAGAATTATGAGAGGACCAACAACAATTATAGTATTAGAATATCCTGGGTTTGTCTGTGTACTTACTTTTACCAGTGCATTTATTTTATTTTTGTTTTCAGAGACAGAGTCTTGCCTCTTCACCCAGGCTGGAGTGCAGTGACATAATCATAGCTCACTGTAGTCTTGAACTCCTGGCTCAAATGATTCTCCCAACTTAGCCTCCTAAGTATCTGGGACGATAGGCATTTGCCACCATGCTCAGGTAATTAGAAAAAAGAAATTTTTTTAAAGATAAGGTCTTATGATGTTGCCCAGGATAGTCTTAAACTCCTAGCCTCAGTCAGTTCTCTGTTGACTCAGCTTTCCAAGTAGCTCGTATTACAGGCATGAACCACAGTGCCTGTAATAGACTAGCAGTGGGTTTTATACCTTTAAATGTTTTCTTTTTGCACATTTTTTTTTCTCTGAGATTGAAGAGCTCCCTTTCGTATTTCTTGTAAAATGAGTCTGGTGATGGTGAATTTTCTCAGTGCTTGTTTGTCTAGGAAAGTCTATCTTTCTTTTTTTGTAGTTGAAGGATAGATTTGCTGAATATAATATTCTTGAATGGCAGTTTTTTTCTTTCAGCACTTTGAAAATGTCATCCGCACTCCCTGCTAGCTTATTTGGTTCCCACTGAGGAGTCTGTTGCCAAACAAATTGAAGCTCCTTTATATGTTACTTGCTTCTTTTAACTTGCTACTGTTAAGATCCTCTCTTTGTCCTTGACATTTGAGAGTTTGATTATTACATGCCTTGGGGTAGTTTTATTTAGGTCAAATCTGTTTGGTGTTCTCTGGCCTGAATATTGATAATTTTTCTTAGATTTTGGGAGGCTTTATTTTTTTGAATAAACTTTCTACTCCTGCTCTTGCTTAGCTCCTTGAATACCAGTAATTCTTAGATTTGCTCTTTTGAGGTGATTTTCTGTATCTTCTAGGCAATCTTCATTCCTTTTTATTATTTTTCCTCATCTATGTGTTTTAAAATAGCCTGTCTTCTAGCTCACTGATTGTTTTTTCTGATTGATCCACTATGTTGTTGAGAGCCTCTAATGATTTTTTTAGGTCAGCAAACATATTTCTCAGTTCCACCAAGATTTGTTTGATTTTTTATTGTTTCAAACTCTGATAATTTTCTCTGATACATTTCTAAATTTATTTTTTGTGTTATTTTGGATGTCACCGAGTTTCCATAAAATCACTATTTTGTATTCGTGGTCCAAGAGTTCACAAATCACTGTCTCATTAGGGTTAGTCACTGGTTCCTTGCTTTGTCCATTTGAGGAGATCATGGTTTGCTGTTGTTTCTTTTGGACGTAAATCTATGTCTTTGCACTGAAACATTATTTGCTTATTTTAGACTTCTCTGACTAGTTTGGTTTTTATTGGACATGTTTGCTTAGAGATTCTTTGTAACTTACCTGTTGAATTTCTTTCTTTTTCTTTTTTTTCTGCTACGTCACTCTGCCTCTTTTTTGGCACTAGATGGAGCCTTGATTCCAGGTTTGCCTCTAGCCTAGTAAAGGATCAGATTGCTGCCTGTTAGGATTTGAGGAGGTCCCGAAGGTGATATCTCAGCAGTGTAGAAAGGCTGGCTAGGGGTTTGTACCCAGGGGACCTGTGAAACGTACCTCCTGCCTAGTGGTCCTGCCGAACAAGTACTCTGATTTGGTGTCTCCTTTGACTAAGTTAAAGAGCAGAGTTTCCAAGACTGGGAGTGGTAGTCCTCCCTTCCTCCTCTGTCTCTGAGTGTCCTCAGGGCTATTTTTCCCTTTGCATACTTATGATGCTTCCCATGGGTTGAGTCAGCGACCCCGTGGGCCACCAGGACCCCAAGATGGTGAGGGAAACTGGTTGTCTACTTCAGTCTCACTTTTTCCAGTTTAGACACTGTGAGTCAGGGAAATTTTCCACATACTTGGTATCAGGCAGGTTGTGGGGAGGGGTGTCATAGATACTGAATTCTGATTCTTTTTCTGGCTGCTTGGAGTTTTTTTCACTTTTTTGTGTCCCTTGGAACCATTTGATCTACAAATTTGAGTTATGGGATATTGCTAGCAATAATCTCAGCACCATATATTTGTTTTTGGTTTTCGCTAGTGAGGGAATGAAGCCAGCTTACTTCTACTTACCATTTGGAACCCAAAACTGGTTTCAGAACTCTTAATGGTGTTAATAAAGGCACTGAAAAGAAGACTGCAAAAATGAGGTTTCTATGCTTTTCTGCTTTCAAAGATGTTATACTGTGGAAAACAATATGAGAGCTGAAATATGATATAAAAATGATTTCCTATTGGATCATCTTCTTAGGTGATTCCATTTTATTTTTTAATTATTTTATTTTTAGCATATCTCCCAAGAAATAATTCATGAGTAATGGTTAAATAAACCCTAGGATGATGAAATACTAAAATACAGAGCATAGGAAAAACAGGATCCCTAAGATTCTGTTATGCATTTTAAATTAATAAAGAGGATGAATACATTCAGATAGTAATTGTAGGATAGAATCAGTTTTATTCTTTAAAAAAAAAAATCCTTTTTTCTTTGGAAAACTTCTAAGAAAATAAGATATGAAATATTAATGTTTACAAATAAAGTTGCTCAAAGAAGAAACTCAGAAATAAAAGACCCTGGTGGTATATAAGGGCTAGTGTAACTACATTCTTCAATTTTATTTTACAACCAAACCTGAGTTGGTTTATATTTCCTTCCCCATCTCAGGGTTAGCTGTTGTAATTCATTACAAAATAAGAATAATTTGCCTAAATAAGATACTCTTTATCTTAAAGGTCAAAGCACATCGTAATATACTGCTAGTTGATTTATCTTTGTCCAATCTAGTAAAATTTTTTGCATTACAAAATAGAAAATATTATATATGAGTGTATTTATTAAATACTTATCCATTGGGATATCTAAATGTCATTTTAGTTAGAAATACCTAAAATATTAAAATCATTTTTCAGGTTTCCATATAAAAAAGGTATGTCTGTCATGTAGATCACACCATAGAAATCAGTTCGTAGTAGAACCATACTGTGTAAATTGCAATCTAAGAGAATTACCAAGGACCAAAGTAAAGTCAAGGGGATCAATGACTAATATGCAGTAATATTTACCGTAGCCCTCATGCAGATATGTGAAAAGATGTGTAAAGTTAAGAAATACCTGTAAACTCCAGATACAAAGGCTTTCTGCAAACAAAGACCTTTGCTTCTTTCTAGGGATTATTGCTAGTTTTATTGTGGAATGAGAACCCAAACTGTTTTGTGATTAAGTTAAACAGGTACATGATTCAAGGTAGGTTTTGTAGGTTATGTTCTTGAAAGAAGGCCTGGGAATTTTTAAAGCCTTGGAAAGCCTTGGTTGTTTTTTGTTTGTTTGTTTTTGCTTTTTTGTTTTTCACTAAAGAGTGTTTTTTGAAAACTAGAAAACAATTTAAAATATGCATAATGAGGATTCTGGGGAGGTGCATCTATGTTGCATGTCAGAGACAGATAAAACTTTAAGATTGTAGGCTGGGCGCCATGGCTTAAAACTGTAATCCCAGCACCTTGCGGGCCGAGGCAGGCAGATTACCTGTGGTCAGGAGTTCAAGACCACACTGACCAACATGGTGAAACCCTGTCTCTAATAAAAATACAAAAATTAGCTGGGTGTGCTTTCGGGCGCCTGTAATCCCAGCTACTCAGGAGGCTGAGGCAGGAGAATCACTTGAAACCAGGAGGTGGAAGTTTCAATGAGCCAAGATTGCGCCACTGCATTCCAGCCTGGGTGACAAGAGTGAGACTCCATCTCAAAAAAAAAAAAAAACAAAACAAAAAAACAAAAAAAAAACTTTCAGATTATAAAAAGGGCAGATAAGAGGAAGCAGGAATAGGAGGAGGTTCTCATAGAGAATACAAGAACCTGTTTTATCTCTGTATTTTGAAGATAGGGGTGGACAGTTCACTGAACAGGTTTAAATCTAGGAACTGAGTCAGTTCCAGGTGCCTCCCTTAAATACTTGAGGGTTGAATGACTGTGTTAACCCATCTGAAACCAACCTAGGATTAAAATTTTAGAAGAGACTGGAGTTTAATTGACTGCTCTCCTCGCTTTGGATCTTGGAGAAGTCAGTGCTGTCAGCAAACATCTGTTTAAACATGTGGAAAAGCTGCACTTTGGAGAGCAAAAGTTATTTTAGTACTTTAGGAATATGAAGTAAATTATGTATAAGTTTATTTGCTTTTAAATTTTTGAGAAACTTCTTCTTCCAATAGGGAGAAGTAAGCTCCTGCACATGACTGAAAACCTAGAAAAAAAAAATACAAACATCAATTACTTGTGGGGTCTGGAACAAAAAGCAGATAGATTTTGGAAGGTATCAAACTTTGACAAAGCAACCCTTACAGAATGAGATTCTCATTCTTTGCAGCTTTGCCTTGAGGGCAGACACAGTATGGCATAACTAATGTTCCACTAGGAAGCCCCTCATTATTCTGTCCAAAAGAACCAGGGAAAGGGGGCCAGTGCTACCAAAGAGTAGGGAAGGAACCCAAGAAAAGAGAGAGCCAGAGAATGAAAATTCTAAATGCCATATAAAAGCTTCACCTGACTCTCTGACTGGCATAGTCTACATGCATGCCCAGGGCAAATTGAAAGCAATCTGAACTGAGATCTGAGTCTCTCTCCTCACCAGACATAGAGAGTTTTCAGTTAGGGTTTATTTGCCTGCTAAAACAAAAATATTAACACTCTTCAGAAAGGTTAACCAGAATCCAGAGTTCTTACAACATAGCATTTACAATATCCAGGATACAATTACTTGATATATGAGCCAGGGAAATGTGAACTATTTTCAAAGAAAAGACAAGTCAGTAGATGATAACCCCAAGATGATCCAGATGTTGGAACTATCTGACAAAGACTTTAACGCAACTATTAAAACTGTGCTTAATGAAGTAAAGAAATATGTTTGTATCACTAAAAAGAAAGGAAATCTCAGCAAAAAAGATAATATAAAAAATCAAATGGAAACTGTAGAACTAAGAAATACAGTATCTGAAATCAAAATGATGTTACTAGATGGACTTAATAGCAGAATGGAAATGACAGAGGAATTGGTCTGTCAGTTCGAAGATAGCAATACAAAATAACCAATATGAAGAAGAGTAAGGGAAAAGATTAAAAAAAAAACAACAGAAAAGGAAACTCAGGTACCTGTGGAACAATAGCAAAGGAGTAATAACAGGAGTAACAGGTAATTGAACCTCCAAAGGGAGATGAGAGAGAGATTAAAGGAAGAAGAAGAAACAATCGTAATGGCCACAACTGTCTCAAAAAGGGAAAACATACATAGAGGAACAACAATTTTGAGTGATCATGGCCTTAGCAGAAATAATGGAGGCTAGAAAACAGTGGAGCAACATCTTTAAAGTACTAAAAGAAAAAAAAAAAACTGTCGATTCAGTTCTAAATCTGATGAAAATATCTTTTGAGAATGAAGATAAAACTGGCATCTTAGGCGTAGTTGTATATTTGGCATACTGATTAAGAATGCGGGCTTCGGAGACAGAATCTGGATTTGAGTTTCAGCCTGAGTACCTCTTGCGATCATGGGTGAATTATACAAATTCTCTAACCTCAATTTCCTTATGTGTTAAAGATACTTTAATGAAATATCTAAACTAATGAGTAATCATGAGTAGCAATGAGAGGATGCTTCCTAAGCACTTAGTATCTGCTTGACAAATGGTAAATTGTTGGAAAACATTAGTTACCATTTATATATGCCCGTTTTTAGCTTTCATAGTAAATATAACCAACCTTTATAGAATTTCGTATTTTCTATTTTTATCTGTTTCATTTTTGTTCAACTTTAGAGAGGTTGGCTCTATCTTGAAAAGGGAAGGGCGAGACTCCGTCTCTTTAAAAAAAAAAGAAAAAAGGGAAGAAACCACTGACAGTATTGTAAAAGAGAAATCACTTTTACTACTGCTTTGACTTCAGCAAAAACAAAATTTAGGAAGCTCTTATTTTCAGAAAAGGAAATGAGAGGGGACATTTTTCTGTCTTAGAAAACAATACCCTCAGCACCTAATTAATAAGATTTTTGCTATGTAAATTAAGCGTTATCCAATCATTCTTTGTCCCAGTTGGTGCCCTTTTGTTTGTTTTGTTTGTCTCCTTATTTCTTTTCTTTTTCAATATTTTTCATGGTATTTTAAAACGATAATTTAAACAGTTGGAGATAAACTTCTGATTTAATATGACTTTTTTTTTTTGGAGACAGTCTTGCTCTGTTGCCCAGGCTGGAGTGCAGTGGTGCCATCTTGGCTCACTGCAACCTCCGCCTCCCAGGTTTAAGTGATTCTCATGCCTCAGCCTCCTGAGTAGCTGGGATTACAGATGTGCATCACCACACCCAGCTAATTTTTGTATTTTTAGTAGAGACGTGTTTTGCCATGTTGGCCAGGCTGGTCTCGAACTCCTGGCCTCAAGTGATCCACCTGCCTCAGCCTCCCAAAGTGTTGGGGATATGGGCATGAGCCACCGCACCTGGCCTAATGTGAATATTTTAATACCTAAAACCATTTATTTTCCTTTGAAGTAAAAGATAGAGGTATCTAAAGTAGATAAAGAGAGTCAGCTAGGTATGTGGAGTTTATCTCTCAGTCTGATTGGAGTTTTAATGTTCATAAGCATAAACCATAAGATACCCCTTTTGACTTTGTTTCTGTATTTGATATGAATGGTAGTGAAGGATATTGTGTATTAAATTTGGCTTTTAAATATAATTCATTACATAAAAAAGTCTCCAAGGAGGTTATGCTTTGTTTTATTCCTTCTAAAAAGAATTATATAATCAAACATGTTTTTTTTTAATTCCAGTTGTTGGAAATCTTAAGATGTTTTTTGGCCAGGTGCAATGGTTCACACCCCTAATCTCAGCACTTTGGGAGGGCAAGGCAGGAGGATTGCTTGAGCCCAGGAGTTCTAGAGCAGCCTGGGCATGTGAGACACTGTCTCTGCAAAAAAATAAAATAAAATTAGCTAGTTTTGGTGGTACACACCTGTGGTCCCAGCTACTTGAAAGGCTGAGGTGGCAGTATTGTGTGACTGTACTCCAGCCTGGGTGACAGAGTGAGACACTGTCTCAAAAAATATTTTTTATATATATATATACACACACACACACACACACATATATACATGTGTATGTGCATATATATGTAGTTTTATTCTTAGATCAACTATTTGGACTTTGCTGTTGACATACATACCTGCTTTTCTTCTCTTAACCTGGTAGTTTTGCTTTCACTTAAATTTTTAATTCTTTTTATAAGGTATCTCAAAATCTTTTTGGAAAGGAATAGATAACCAGGCAGGCTGATAGGTAAGAAGACCACTTAAGTGTTAAAGAATTCCTTGTGTATTCCTTAAAATATCTGTCTTATTAAGACCAGTGCCTAAAAATGTATGGGCACAGATATTCATCACAGCATTTTTTATAATAGAGAAAAATTAGAAACAACCTAACTGCTGTCATTAGGGAGCTGTTATATAAAATATAGTTCAACCATACAGTGTAGTACTGCACAGCCATTAAAAATAATATTAGAATATTGGTACTGTCAGACAAAGATTTTGAAGCACGAAGTTAAAGTTCAACCATCCCCAAATGGCCCAACTAAATTCAGATACCCAGACACATCATGATGGCATGGAAAATTTCCTTTCATACAGTCTTAAATAAAGAACACAGACTGCAAAACGATATGTGGGATGAAATCAATTATGTCTAAAATGTATAGATTACACACTTATGCTCCATATAAGTAGAAAAAATATGGAAGAAAAAATGATTCTATAGTTCCATAATTATTTAAATAAAAATAATTCTATGATTAAGAGGGGGAAAAAGGTTACAAAGCAGTATGAATAGCATGATGTCATTTTTGTATAAAATATGTGAGGAAATAGACATAGAAGAAAGTATGAAGTATCCCAAAATATTATATTAATGATCATTCTCTCTGGATTGTTGCATGATATATTTATTATCTTTGTTTCCCTTTTATGCATTCTGATATAAAATTTTTTTGTAGCAAACATGAACTTTTATCATTGGAATAAACATTGATGCTATATTAGAATTAGAGTGTGTTGGAGCATGGTGGCTCATGTCTGTAATTCCAGCACTTTGAAAGGCCTAGGCAGGAGGATCACATGAGGCCAGGAGTTCGAGATCAGTTTGGGCAACATAGCAAGAACTCCACTCTACCAAAAAAAAAAAAAAATTCACGCAAGGTGGCACATACATGTAGTCCTACCTGCTCTGGAGGCTGAGTCAGAAGGATCACTTGAGCCCAGAAGTTTGAGGTTACAGTGAGCTATGATTGTGCCACTGCACTCCAACCTGGGCAACAAAGCAAGATCCTGTCTCTTAAACAAAAATAGAATATAATGAAATAGATATTATAAAATATAAAGTTATGTATTTTCATTACATTAAGTGAATATAGTTATCCCTTGATATCCATGGGGGATTGGCTCCCGGACCTCCCACAGACACCAAAATCCATGAATGCTCAAGCCCCTGATATAAAATGGCATAGCATTTATATATAACCTTTATATAGTCTTCCATAGACTTTAAATCATCTGTAGATTCCTTAGAATACCCAATTGTGTTAGTCCATTTGCATTGCTTTAAAGGAATATCTGAGACTGGGTAATTTATAAAGAAAAGAGATTTATTTTGACTCATGGTTCTGCAGGCTATATAGAAAGCATGGGGCCAGCATCCGCTCTTGGTGAGGGCCTCAGGAAGCTTCCAATCATGGTAGAAGGCAAAGGGGAGGCAGGCACATTACATGGAGAGAGCAGGAGCAAAAGAGAGAGGGGGAAGGTGCCACACTTTTTTTAGCAACCAAATCTCTTGTGAACTCTGAACTCAGAGCAAGAACTCACTTATTAACACAAGGAGGGCACTAAGCCATTCATGAGGGTCATAGGTCATGACCTACCCCCATGACCCACCCCCATGACCTAAACCCCTCCCACTAGGCCCCACTCCAACATTGGGGATCACATTTCAACATGAGATTTGGAGAGGAACACACACAAACCATGGATGCATGGTTTGGATGCTATATAAGTGATTGTTATACTGTTACATAGTATATGCTATACAAATAGTTGTAAATGCGGTATAAATAGCTGTTATACTATTGTTTAGAGAATAATGACAAGGAAAAATGTCTGCACATGTTCAGTACAGATTAAAAAAAAATTTTTTATATATACAATGTGTTGAATACACAGATGTGGAACTCATGGATATGAAAGGCCAAGTACACAGATTATAATCTTGTAATATATATATATAAACATATCAAAATGTATACTGGAGTATGTAGAGATCTTTTAGATTGAAATAGTGTAAAAAAATACTTAATACATTTCAATTATATAAGTACATACATATAATTGAGTATAAATGTATACACATAGATGAAATTGTACCCTTCATATCCAGTCTTACGTTCCAGGAGATACAATAGAACTATCAGCACAAATTTTGCAGTAAATCTTAGTTCACTCAAATTCACATGAAATGGCTAAGAACAATAAAAACTTACTTTTTATGAATAATGCTTTCCCTTTACTTTCCCTTTTCCTTTAAGTAGAAATATAGGGCCCTATTTTCTTGATAGTTGATTTTTCAGTTTTTAGGTTAGGTAATGTCTGGAGAAAATAAGCCATTTTAGATGCCATGATTATTGAAGAAATTACCCTCTGGATTACTGGGAAGATCTCCAGTTGATCCCAAATGTGTTTTTCTTTATGTTTCTCACATTTCAGGGTATTCAAAAAGCTGAATCTATTTGTATTTCTCCTCTATATCGATGATCTTCGTTTCTGTCCATATTCTGAATTCTGTCTCTGACATTTCAGCCTAGTTAAGAACCATTGCCTGGGAACTAGTGGGTCGTTTGGAGGTAAGAGGACACTCTGGCTTTTTGAGTTGCTAGAGTTCTTGTGCTGGTTCTTTCTCATTTGTGTGGGCTGATGTTCCTTCAGTTTTTGATGTTGCTGTCCTTTGGATGGATTTTTTTGCTTTCCTCTTCTTTGATGCCCTTGGGGATTTGATTATGGTATAAGGTGGATTCAGTTGACGAGATTTGATTCTAGTCTGTTCCTGGGTCTTGGAGGAGCGCCCTCTGATGACTTTCTCTGTGCCTGCATTTTTTTGGGGGGTGTTCTGGTCCACAGAGCTTCCTCAGTCAGGGTCCTCAGTTGGCAGAGAGGCTGTATTCTTGCCACATCAGCCCTAATCTACTATCTGTGTGCTTCCTGGGGAAGCATGGGGTTGTGCCTGCCTGCAGAGTTCAGGTGGAAGTGGGAACCCTGGATTAGAAGTTCTAGTAGTTGTGGCCCATCTGGCTATAAGAGGCAGGGTGGGTAGAATTGCCTGCTCTGCTATCTGGTTGTTTCCATGGCAAAAAGAGGCTGCACCCCTTGGCACATTCAGGCAGAAGCAGGACCACTGGTCCAGAAGCTAAAGCAGGCATGGCTCACCTGGCTACCAGTGGTGGGGGTGGGTGGAGGCACCCACCCTGCCCCCTGGGTGTTTGCTGGGACAATAGGAGGCTGTGCCCATCAGTTGAGTTCCCACAGAAGCAGGACCTCTGGGCCGGAAGCTCTAGCATGTGTTGCCCCCCAGCTGCCAGAGGCAGGGATGGGCAGGGTGGCATGCTTTCTTGTCTGGGTGTTTACTGGGACAACAGGAAACTGCACCCTCCTGCTGAGTTCACACAGATGTGGAGCCCCTGGGCTGGAAGTTCTCACAAGCATTGCTGGCCTGACTACCAGTGACGGGGGCGGGTAGGGTCATGTAATTTGCTGTCCCGGTGTTTCTTGGGATGACAGGAAGCTGCGTCCTTCAGCTGAGTTCACACAGAAACAGGACTGCTGGGCAAGAAGCTCTAGCAAGCATTGCCTGCCTGGCTACCTGTGGCAAGGGTAGGTGGAGTGGCCAGCCAAATTCTGGCTGAAGCAGAACCACTGGGCTGGAGACTGTTGCTGAGCCCCATCCAGCAAGGAGTAGTGGAGAAATACTGCTTTCAGGCACTGCAGTGGCGGCCTCTACTGGGGCTATAACACTGGTGCTGATCTGCTCCAGAGCCCAAGGCTTATAGAGGTCCACTTGGACTTCAGAGTTGCCTCCACCAAACATCCCAGTGGCTCTCTGCCTCAGTCTGGAAGCGTGAGGATGGGGGGCACAGGGTGGCCAGGGGGAATCTCCCATTCCCAGTCTTGCACAGGTCCCTGTGGAAAGTGTGAATCCCCCTGGGGGCTCTCACTCACCCTTTCAGGTGTGGTTCTCCTGACTCTGTGCTCAGCCCAGACAAGCTGGTGCCCAGCTTCATTCCTCTGTGCTCTCTGTGTTCCCCTGCTGCCTCGATAGATCCCAACATTGTTTCTCAGATGATCAGCCTGCAGGGTCAGTGTTCACTAGCCCTTTTGCTTATTCTCTGTGAGAGCAGTGCACATGAGCTGCTTTTAGTCTGCCATCTTGGCCCCACTAACCTAACCCATTTTTAGATGTTACATTCCATCACTTCTACTTCTGCTATATTCTATTTGTTAGAAACAGGTCACTTAATTACACATTATGACATTAGTTGTGTCTTTTGTGCTTTCCTAGCATCTATGAAGTATTATTGAAAGTAATTATTTTAGTAGTGTTAGGAAATGTATATTTTATAATAATTATTTTAGTAGTGTTAGAAAATGTATATTTGCAGTTCAAATTTTATTTTTTAGTGTACTTTGTAGTATAGAAATAAGTACTTCATATGCTGGCAATTACCGTTAACATTTTATGAATTTTCATAATGCTATATATATCATGTGCACATTTTTTAAGCCTTCTTAAAATAAACAGCATATTTAGATCTCATTAATTTTAAAAAAGTTACTGGTAAGTCTAGACTGCTTTTTATTTTATGAAAAAAATTAAGCTAACATAAACCACATATTGTGATAGTTTGATGAACTAATCTAGCTCGGTGTTTTGCAGTATTTTTTAACCCATGCTTTCTTTCATAAACCTTCCATTCGTGTTTTTTGAAACGTCAAAAAAAAATTACTGAATACAAACCAAGTTATAGTATCTCAGAGGAGAGAGAGATATCATCTCATCAAGCTTTCTGGTGAAGACCGGAAAACCTGTTAGACAAATTCTGAAAAACTGTAACAGTCATCTCATCAATTGAGAATAATTATTTTTACTAATTTAGTGTAAATCCCAGATGCTGTTGTTTATTATCAGATGCTTTTTATATAATATATGTTTAAGTGGTTCTATTATTTATTTATTTATTTATTTTTGAGATGGAGTTGTGCCCTTGTTGCCTAGGCTGGAATGCAGCAGTGCGATCTCAGCTCACTGCAACCTCCACTTGCCGAGTTCAAGCAGTTCTCCTGCCTCAGCATCCTGAGTAGCTGGGATTACAGGGTACGCCACCATGCCCAGCCAATTTTTTATATTTTTAGTAAAGGTGGGGTTTCATCATGTTGGCCAGGCTGGTCTCAAACTCCTGATCTCAGGTGATTCACCCACCTCAGCCTCCCAAAGTGCAGGGATTATAGGTGTGAGCCAACGTGCCCGGCTATTTAAGTGTATTTTTGTAGTGTAGTTATTTGTTAATAATAGTTTCCAAATGGACTGTCAATATTTTAAAAGTAAAGCTCTTTTTAACAGTGTAATCTTAAAAGAAAAAAAGATTATTAAGAATTTTTTTTTTCTTCAATTTATTGGGCAGGGGGAAGGTATGTGATTATGTTTCTAAGTCATTTTGGCTTAATCACTCCAAGACCACAACCTCTTGCTGATGTTTTTTTATCATGTTTGGCAAGTCCCAAAGCAGTGTTTTTGGGATGTTTAATTTTTTTTGTTTTTAGTATTTAGGCATGTATGATATGACTAGGAAGAAAATAGAATAATGATTTTCAGAGCTTATTTGCTGTGGAAACCATCTTTTAAAATTCATCAGTAGTAAACAACTGTTATTGGCGGTCTTTGAGTTGGTAACAATCGCAATGTATGTTAGTGTTCACACAAGTATTTCTTTTTCTGTTTCTTTTCTTTTTTTGAGAAAGAGTGTCTCTGTCACCCAGACTGGAATGCAATGGCACTATCATGGTTTACTGCAGCCTAGACCTACTAGGCCTCAGAGATGATCCTACTTCAGCCTCCCAAGTAGCTGGGACAGCCAAGCTACTCTTTAAATTTTTTTGTAGAGACAGGGGTCTCACAGTGTTGCCCAGGCTGGTCTCAAAACCCTGGGCTCAAGCAATCCTCCCACCTCGGCCCCTCAAAGGGCTGGGATTATAGGCATAAGCCACCACACCCTACTCACATAAATATTTCGAAGGAATTTGGAGAATCAAATAAATGAAGTTTACTATGAGCTTTCCCTTTTTTGTAGGTTACCCATTTATTCTTTTAAATTAGTGATAGAATACATATGAAAAAATTATAGAAGAGCTGTAGAGTAACATTAGTAGAACAGAGATCTAGGGAAATACTTGAGATTTTTATCTAAAATTTCATTTGAACGGGGTTATGTTGCTAAGGAGTTTTAAACCCCTGCCATACACTATAAGAGCTGTAAGAAAACTAAAAAGTCAGGAGCAGTGGATCAAGAAACAATATCACGGTTAGAACTCAGAAGAAACTTAGGAGCAGTTTGGCAAAGGGGACAATTGAAAGGATCATTTTTCCAGGACAGGAAAATAATAATAGCTTACACAACTCTTTTTGATTTTATTAGATATTTTCCTTCCAATAGTGTGGAGTGTAGTGTAGAGATAAATAGCACAGTATCTCAATTTCTTATTTGTAGTGTAACCCTACCCTATTATCCTGGCTTCTGTTGTAATTTGTTTTTTTTTGTTTTGTTTTGTTTTTTTGAGACGGAGTCTCGCTCTGTCGCCCAGGCTGGAGTGCAGTGGCCGGATCTCAGCTCACTGCAAGCTCCGCCTCCCGGGTTCACGCCATTCTCCTGCCTTAGCCTCCCGAGTAGCTGGGACTACAGGCGCCCGCCACCACGCCCGGCTAGTTTTTTGTATTTTTAGTAGAGACGGGGTTTCACCGTGTTAGCCAGGATGGTCTCGATCTCCTGACCTCGTGATCCGCCCGTTTCGGCCTCCCAAAGTGCTGGGATTACAGGCTTGAGCCACCGCGCCCGGCCTGTTTTGTTTTTTTTTTTTTTTTTTTTTTTTAAAGACACAGGCTTCGTCGCCCTGTCTCTTAAAAAGTCTTGCTCTGCCGCCCAGGCTGGAGTGCAGTGGCATAATCATGGCTCACCATGGCCTCGAACTCCTGGGCTCAAGTGATCCTCCTGTCTCAGCCTCCCGAGGAGCTGGGACTACAGGCACATGTCAACACATCTGGCTGTTTTTTTGTGTAGACAGGGTCTCAGGATGTTGCCCATGCTGGTCTTGAGTTCCTAACCTGAAATGATCCTTCCATCGTGGCCTCCCAAAGTGCTGTAATCACAACCCTGAGCCAGGAGAAATGTTTTCTCCTTTTCTAAGGACATTAGTATGAACTGTCCCTTAAGACCTGTGCACTTCAATGAAACAAAATTAGTCTGTTTAGCATCACTTTTATATAGATAGATATTTTTGCCTATAACTAGCGCCCAAAGAAACTCCCAGCCTATCTCCTTCATGTTGATCAACATTCCAAGAAACAATCAACTCCTATAAGATAAAAACTTAGATTTTCACACTTATTAAATGTCTTGAGTATGTTTATTTCTGAGTTAAAGTTTTCATTGTTAAAGAACCTGGAAGGCTTTTTATAAAATATGCACCTCATCATCCAAATAGAAACTTAAAAACTTGGAGGCTGGGCACAGTGGCTCACGCCTGTAATCCCAGCACTTTAGGAGACTGAGGTGGGCGGATCACCTGATGGCAGGAGTTTGAGACCAGCCTGAACAACATGGAGAAACCCCGTCTCTACTAAAAATACAAAATTAGCCATGCCTGGTGGCGCATGCCTGTAATCCCAGCTCCCCAGCTACTCGGGAGGCTGAGGCAGGAGAATCGCTTGAACCTGGGAGGCAGAGGTTGCTGTGAGCCAATATTGCGCCATTGCTCTCCAGCCTGGGCAACAAGACGGAAACTCCGTCTTCTGTCTCAGAAAAAAAAAAAAAGCTTGGGGCTTGGGGAATTTACCTTTGAATTGACACTGTAGGTAATATGTTTATATCAGAATATTATTCATCCTGTCAAAATAAGATAATTTCCGCTTACTGTTCTATAAGAATGAATTTAATGTCTTTAGGATGAAGTAGAGTATAGGTTTTTAAATTTCCCTCTGTCCCATGCTTCTTCATTAGAACCAATTAAAGGAATTTTAAAAAGGAGAAAGGCAATACATGCATGGTAGAAGAGAATACATGCATGGTTCTCACAAGGCAGGCCTTCTGTCTCTGGTGAGAAACTTGAGTTTTCTTTTAGCGTATATAGTCTTGGTTTAGGATCTGTGGGGTTTCATATTTCTTTCTCTCAGTAACACATGTAAATGAGAAAATCATTCAAATCCAGTTTAAAATATTTTTGAAAGATTTTTCCTCGTATTTTGCAAAAAATATTAAAAGCTAAAGCTAAAAATTCAAAGTTGCACCTATACTTTCATTTTTGTCATATAAAAATTGTGGCCATATGGTTTCAGTGTATGTTTTCATGTATCTGTGTGTAAAATAATTGGAGAACATGAAAAAAAAATCTGTTAAAGTCTTGAAATTGTGATTTTTTCATTTTCTTGAAATTTAAAAAAGTATTTTTACAGTAAATGAAAATGAAAACGGAAATTTTAAAGTAGATCATATAAGATGTATTGGTTTGAAAATTACTACTTTAAATGTAGAGTAATATCCCCAGTTCAATTCATTGTATTTAAATTTATAGAGAATAACATGAACATTTAATCACAGTCTGAAATTTTGTGCCAGGTGCTTAATCTGTTCAAAGTATTAAATATTTGAATATTTGGGAGATTTAAAATAGTATATGTCCTTAAGGTATATAAAGGTTTTCTGAGGAAATTATTACATTTGGTTATTTACAGTATATTAGAAATAGGAAACAAGCTCCACCTAGGAACTTACTCTAGTTTAGCTTTCCGTATTCCTCTCTCTCTCTCTCTCTCTCCGTTTCTCTCTCTCTCTCTCTCTCCCCCACCTCCCTTTCCCCCATCGCCTTTCTCCTCCCCTTCTGTCTTACTACTTTTGGTATATTTTGCATATTTTCTGGTAGATTAATTCCAGATGACTTTGATCACAGTGTGATATTTTTTATATAGCTTCGTTTACCTCTTACAGGTGGGAAGGAACTCTACCACACTAAAACTTTTTCCTTAGAATTCCTTCTTAAAAATTCTAAGTTTCCATCTTTATTACTACGAAAAGCAAAAGTTTGCCGTGTGTGTGTGTGTGTGTGTGTGTATATTTTTTTTTTTTTTTGAGACAGAGTCTTACTCTGTTGCCCAGGCTACAGTGCAGTGATGTGATCTTGGCTCACTGCAACCTGGCTCACTGCAACTGCCGCTTCCTGGTTTCAAGCACTTCTCCTGCCTCAGCCTCCCAAGTAGCTGGGATTACAGGTACCTGCCACTGCGCCCAGCTAATTTTTATGTTTTTAGTAGAGATAGGGATTCACCATATTGGCCAAGCTGGTCTCGAACCTCTGACCTTGTTCTTCTTTGTTTCATTCCTTTTTTTTTTTTTTTTTTTTTTTTTTGAGAGAGTCTGTCTCACTCTGTGGCCCAGGCTGGAGTACAGTGGCATGATCTCAGTTCACTGCAACCTCTGCCTCCCAGGCTCCAGGGATTCTCCTGCCTCAGCCTACCTAGTAGCTGGGACTACAGGTGTGCACCACCACACCCAGCTAATGTTTGTATTTTTAGTAGACGTGGGGTTTCTCTATGTTGGCCAGGCTGGTCTTGAACTCCTGACCTCAGGTGATCCACCCACCTCGGCCTCCCAAAGTGCTGGGATTACAGGCGTGAGCCACCATGCCCAACCTTATTTGTTTGTTTATTTACTTATGTATTTATTTATTTTTGAGATGGAGTCTTGCTCTGTCTGGCCTAGGCTGGAGTGCAGTGGTGTAGTCTCGGCCCACAGAAGCCTCTGCCTCCCGGGTTCAAGCAATTCTCCTGTCTCAGCCTCCTGAGTAGATGGGACTACAGGCATGTGCCACCATACCCAGCTAATTTTGTATTTTTAGTAGAGAGGGTTTCACCATGTTGGCCAGGCTGGTCTCAAACTCCTGACTTCAGGTGATCCACCCACCTCGGCCTCCCAAAGTGCTGGGATTATAGGCATGAGTCACTGCTCCCAGCTGTGCCTTATATTTTTAACTAGTAACCTGAATAAATTCAGGGTGATTTTGAAAGCAGAGCTCCCAGGATTTCCTGATAGTTTGGATGTGGGTGTATGAGAAAGAGAGGGGTCAAGGATGACTCCTGGGTTATTTACATGAGCAACTGGAATAGATTAGAGTTGCCCTCAGTGGATACCAGGAAGGCTGTAAATGGAGCTGGTTGGAGGGGATGGAGGCAGATGAAAAGATTACTTTTGGACATGTTAAACTTGAAATGTCAAACAGGTATTTGGACTGGTGCTATAAACCTGTAAGTCATTGGCATGTGGATGATAGTCAACATATGCCTATGAAACTGGACAAAAGTTTCATGATAATTAGGTATCAATAAGCAGGAAGGTAGCAAAAAACTAACTCTACGTATCTCACAATTTTGCCTTGTCCCAGGATTGCCCATAGTCCAGTTCTTTTGACTCAAGCACCAAAACCAACTCTTAGAGGTTTTTTTTGTTTGTTTGTTTGGTTTGGTTTTCTTGAGGCAGTTTCCTGCTCTGTTGCCCTGGCTGAAGTGCAGTGGCATGACCATGGCTTACTGTAGCCTTGACCTCCCACGCTCAAGTGAAACTCCAAACTTAGCCTTCCAAGTAGCTTGGACTACAGGTGCACATCACTACACCTGGCTGATTTTTTACTTTTATTTTTGTAGACGTGGAGTCTCACTGTGTTACCAGGGCTGGTGTTGAACTCCTGGGCTTAACCAGTCCTCCTGCCTTGGCCTCACAAAATGCTAAGATTACAGTCATGAGATGCTGCACCCGGTCTCTCCTCAAGAGTTTTTTGGCTAAGCAATTAATATATCATATGTAAAGAGTAGGCATTCAATAATATTTCTTTTCCATTTATACATTTCATCATTTAAAGGGCAAGGCAGCCAGGAGTTGTGGCATGTGCCTTCAGTCTCAGCTATTTGGGAGGCTGATGAGAGAGGATCTCTTGAGCCCAGGAATTCAAGTCCAGCCTGGGCAACCCACCCCTGTATCTAAAAAACAACAGCCAGGTGCAGTGGCTTAGGCCTGTAATCCCAGCTCTTTGGGAGACTGGGGCAGACGGATCACTTGAGTAGTTCGAGACCAGCCTGGCTAACATGACGAAACCCCATCTTTACTAAAAATACAAAAATTAACCAGGCGTGGTGGTGTGCGCCTGTAGTTCAAGCTTCTTGGGAGGCTGAGGCAGAGAAACACTTGAACCTAGGAGGCGGAGGTTGCAGTGAGCTGAGATCACACCACTGCACTCCAGCGTAGGTGACAGAGTGAGACTTCATCTCTGAATGAATAAATGAATGAATGAATGAATGAGTGAATGTGAATAACAACAATGACAAACCCAGAAACATATGGGCAAGACAGCTTAAATGTAGGATGTTTGCATTTAGCCATTTCACTCTCTAGTAGTGAAGGTATGGTGAAATTGTGACTGAATTACATTCACCTGCTTTACTAGAAACTGACAAGTAATTGGATTAATGAAGCGTAAGGCAAAATATAGAGTAATATTAGCTCAGTGTGATAGTTGAAGGGAAAAAATTCAAATGATAACAAAAAACCAACCTATATTCCCCCTGGGCACTACGAAACAACATCTGTACCAGTGGTTCCTATGCTTTGGGACACATTGAAATTACCTGGGCATCTCTTTAAAATACTCCTATCTGGCTACTACTCCCAGACCTTCTGATTTATTTGGTATGGGAGGACCGTTGGCGTCACAGCTCTCCAGGTGGGCCTAATGTGCAGCAAAGTTTGAGAACTACCATGATGTATACTTTTTTTCCTAGTGGAACTACCACTAATAGGCACAGTATTCAGAGTCCCTTCCAAAATTCTTTTTATTCTTTGCCAGTGCCAAAAAAAGAAGCAACATTGTTAAGGGAAGATCCTCAAGGCAGAGTAGAGTAAATTGGCGCCTTCTCTAAATCATGCAAATAAGTCACAATTGTAATTTATTTTAGATTCATGACAACTGTTCACCTGGCCACTTATTTATAGTATACGTGATCCCCAAATCGGAGGCAACTGTAATGTCATGGAGTGCATCAGAGTTGAAGTAAGAAGGCTTGCATTCAACTCCCAATTCTTCCACTTACTAACAGTTATGATGGCAATTCATTCAATCTTGCTGAAGTTCTCATTTTTTTCTCCCTGATATGAAAATAACCAGATCTGTTTTGCATGGTTGTAAATATCTTTAAAAGCTAAGGTATGTGAAGGTAAACTATAAAGTATGTAAAGATATTAAAGATTTATTATTTGAAAGGATTTTTCTTAACCTTAGAGGTGACTTAACTTTCTAGGTTTTTTTTTTTTCTGTATTTTTTCATTGCCTTAAGAAGGAGATCTGCATATAGTAGATAATAAATGCAGTTGAACTTAACATGTGTAGTAGAGGAAGTATTATTTTGTATTTCTATACCATGTTTTAATCTGGGTAGAAACATAAGTTTTGTACTCACGCCTGGGTTCCAACACATGTGTTGCCACTTGTTAGCAAATTTCTCAATAGACATGTTCTAAGACTCAGGTTTGTTATCTTTTTGTATGGAGAATAGTACCTATCTTTCAGGGCTGTTATGACCCTCGCATATAGTGCCCTAAGCATAGTAGCTAGAATGGAGCATGCAGAAAATGCTAATTCCTTTCTTCTCTCCAAGAATATCATAATCTTGTGATAATACAGATGACCCTTGAACACCACAGGAGCTAGGGACCCTGCCCACGCACAATCAAAAATTCACATATAATTTTCGACTCCTGAAGAATGTAACTACTAATTGTCTATTGTTAACTGGAAGCCTTACTAATAAGGTATGCAGTTGATTAATATGTATTTTGTATGTTATATTTGTTCTGTACTCTATTTTTACAATAAAGAAAGCCAGAGAAAGGAAAATGTTATCAAGAAAATCATAAATGAGACAGAATATATTTATTATTCATTAAGTGGAAGTAGATCATAAAGATCTTCATCCTCATTGCCTTCATGTTGAATAAACTAAGGAAGAGAAAGCAATGGAGTTGGTCTTTCTGTCTTAAGGGTGGCAGAGGCGGAAGAAATTCAAATATAAGTGGATCCTCTCAGTTCAAACCCGTGTTGTCTAAGAGTAAACTGTAATTTTTAAAGTCTGAGTAATAATTTTTAGTAGCTAAAAATTCTTAACTGTTGTTTAAAAATTTTGTTTTGCTGATTTCTATACCATTTAACGTTTTAAAAACCTTTTTATTGATGCATAATGGATGTATGTGGTGCTTCTGTCCCCCTACCCCCCACATGTTTTTTGGAGTTTTTCTCTGTTTTTTTGTTTGTTTTTTGGAGACAGAGTCTCGCTCTGTCGCCCAGGCTGGAGTGCAGTAGTGCAGTCTCGGCTCACTGCAACCTCTGCCTCCTGGATTCAAGCAATTCTTCTGCCTCAGCCTCCCTAGTAGCTGGGAGTACAGGCGCACACCGTCACACCTGGCTAATTTTGTTTGTATTTTAGTAGAGACAGGGTTCCACCATGTTACCCAGGCTGGTCTCGAACCTCCTGAGCTCAGTCAGTCTGCCCACCTCGGCCTCCCAAAGTGGTCGGATTACAGGCATGAGCCACCACATCTGGCCACAGATGGTTTTAAAAGCAGTGTTTATCTTTATACTTTTTCAGATAAGTTTATACCATGGATAGCATAAAGGAGAAGTGTGACAGTTACAAAGATGATCTTCTGCTTAGGATGGGACTTAATGATAATAAAGCAGGAATGGAAGGATTAGATAAAGAGAAAATTAACAAAATTATAATGGAAGCCACAAAGGTATGTTTCCTGTTTCTTTTGATATGTGTAATTTAATGACCTTTTAACTTTCTGTTTCAAAGAAAATCATTTGAATGTCATTTTTATTTAATATTTCAATATATATTATTTTTAAACTACAAAAGAATATGGAATAATCTCCCTTCTATTCTGTTGCTCCTACCATCCAGGTTTCTATTTCACATGCATATAATAGGCATATAAAGCCAAAATAATGTACATGTTCCTCTTCACCTTTCTTTTGTTTAACCCCAATGGGAGAAATTGTTTTGGTATTTGGATTTTTTTTTTTTTCAGTTAATATAACTTGGAGCTCTTTCTGTATAGGTAATTAAAGATCTTCATTCTTTGTATGCCTGTGTGTGTGGATATAATGTAATTTATTGAACCAGCCAAAAAGTTTATAGATAAATATATGTTATTTGTAGTCTTTTATTTTTACAAACATTACTAGTAAAGTAGGGAATAACCTTGTATTTTAGAACTTTCTATATGTGCAAGTATAACTGTAGAAGAGATTCCTACAAGTGGAATTGTTTCACCAACTACACATAGCACAAAAGAATATATGCATGTGTGATTTTTATGAATTGCCAAATTACCCTCCATGGTGTTTCTGTCAATTCACACTTCCACCACAAATATGTGTGTATTACCGTACTGAAACTGTGCTAACACAGTGTATTACTAAACTTTTGTATTTGTCAATCTGAGGTAATACAGTATAGCATTAATTTGTATTCCTTTTATGAAAAATTAGTTGCATATCTTTTCTTTTTTTTTTTTGAGACAGGGTCTCACTCTGTCACCCAGGCTGGAGTCCAGTAGCACAATAATAACTCATTACAGCCTCACCCTCCTGGACTCAAGTGGTCCTCTCACCTCAGCCTTTGAAGAGCTAGGACAATAGGCACATGCCACTAAGTCTGGCTAACTTTTTATTTTTTGTTGAGATGAGGTCTCACTATGTTGCCCAGGCTAGTCTTGAACTCCTGGCCTCAAGCAATCCCTCTATCTTAGCCTCCCAAAGTGCTGGGATTATAGGCATGAGCTACCATGCCTGGCGGTCTTTTGATATTTTAAAAATTACTTGTATTTCGTTTTTTATGAACTCTGATTATATATTCTATATACATATGCACATTCAATAATTAGTTATCTTTTGACTTTGCTTATGGTAGTTTCTCCTGTTCAGAAATTTTTTGTTTGCTCCATTTTATGTAGTTGAATGTCAACTACATATGGCTTTAAGGTCATAAAAGAATTCTTTAATTTTTTTACCACTTTTTTGTTTCATTTATATATCATATGAATGTATATGTATTAATGTGTTATGTGTATTATCAATGTATATCAATATTAATGTACATTAATAATATATACATAATATATAATGTGTACTAGTATGTTGTATTATATATGTTATGTACATTAATAAACACAATACATGTATTAATATACATGTAGAAAGATGTAAACTTTAAGAGAATATCCTTATTCTTAGGAAACGCATGGTGATGTCCACAGCAACTTACTTTAACATGGTTTAGTCAAAAGGAGGGGAAAGGGGTGTGTGTGTATGTATGTGTGCGTGTGTGTGTATACACTCATGCACACATACATACATGGAAGTTGGGGAAGAAATCAAATGTAGCAGGATATTAATTGATGAATCTAGGTCAGGGTATATAGGTGTTCATTGTACTATTTTTTCAGCTTTTGCAGTTTTGAAAATTCCAAGATAAAAAGTTAAGGAATTACCATTAATTTTGTTAGCTATGAAAATGTTACTGTGATGAAGTGGGAAAATGGCCTTATTTTTAAATGCATACCGAAATCCTCTGTGGAATGGCTAAGTATCTTGATATTTATAATTTAAAATGTTTCACAGTAAAATGTTAACAGCTGTTAAATCTGAGTGATAGTTTTATACGTGTTTATTGTATTCATGTTTTTTCTGCATTTGAGACTTTTTTGATATTTTCATCATAAAAATGTTCAAAAAGAAGAAAAAGAATAAAACCTATGAATCTAGTTTTTAGGTTAAGAAATAGAATATGTAGGTTACCCTAGATGTCCCTATCTGATCCTCCCTCTCTATTCTCTGCATCCCAGTACAATTTATTAAATAGTCCATCCTTTTCCTACTGATCTGCTGTGCTTTCTCTTCTGTTCCACTGGATCATTTGCCTATGTTTGCATGTATACAGCATGTTTTTTATTATCATGCTTTATAATAAGCCTTGATATCTGCTAGCACAATTTCTTTTTTTTACACTTTGTTCTTTTTCAAGAATATCTTGAGTATTCTTGAAGCTTTGCTTTCATATAAATTTTATGTGATATATATCAAAAATATATAGGTACATATATAATTGGCACATATCACATGATTGCTATATAAAAATACATAGAATAATATATATTCCTCTAGCATATGAGGTGAGTTTATCATAAATGGTATCTTGATTAAATTGGAATTTTCTAATTGTTACTATTCCATAGCAATACAATTTACTTTTTTAAACCTCTTATCAGAAAATTTAAAATATATAGGAAATTACAGAGAATAGTAAAGTAAATCCCCATATAATCATCACCCAGCATCAACAATTACCAACATTCTTGCAAATATAGTTTTATCTATCTTACCCTTCCCCTGCTGATTTTTGGAGGGAGGAGTAGAGTATTTTAAAACAAATTCCAATAAATTTGATGCGTTTCTAGAAGTTTACAATTTTCAAAATGGACTCAAGAAGATACAGATAATCTAAATAGATCTATATAATAAGGAAATAAATTAGTAATTAAAAATCTCCCCATCAATGAAAAAAGACCAGGCCATTTGGCTTCTCTGGTGAATTTTATCAAATATTTAAAGACGAAATGATACCAATATTCCATAAGCTTTTCTAGACAATAGAGAAGGATGGAACACTTCCCAACTCCTATGAGGCCAGTATCACCCTGATACAAAAGCCAAACACAAGGTTATACATCATTATGAATGTGAAAGTCCTCAACAAAATATTAGAGGATTGATTTAAACAATATATCAAAAAGATTATGCACCATAACCAAATGGCATTTATCTTAGGAAAGCAAGGTTGGTTTAAGATCTAAAAATCGGCCAAGCTCATGCCTATGACCCCAGTGCTTTGGGAGGCTGAGGTGGGTGGATCACCTGAGGTCAGGAGTTCAAGACCAGCGTGACCAATATGGTGAAACCACATCTCTACTAAAAATAAAAAAATAAGCCAGGCATGGTGGCGTATGCCTGTAGTCCCAGCTACTCGGGAGGCTGAGACAGGAGAATTGCTTGAATCTGGGAGGTGGAGGTTGCAGTGAGCCAAGATCATGCCACTGTACTCCAGCCTGGGCAACAGAGCAAGACTCCTTCTCGGAAAAAGGAAAAAAAAAAAAAAGAGATCTGAAAATCAATTAATGTAATACATCATATTAAAATAAAGGGCACAAAACCACACAATCATCTTAGTAGACTCAGAAAAAGCATATTTGATAAAATCCCACCACTATTCATGCTAAAAGCTCTTAACAAACTTGAAATAGAAGGGTACTTCGTCAATCTAGTAAAGGACATCTATTTAAAAAAAAAACCTACAGTAAACATCATACTTTATGGTGGAAGACTGAACACTTTCTCCCTAAAATTAGGAACAAGGCAAGAATGTCCCCTCTCACCTTTTCAACTCAACCTAGTCCTAACAGTTCTAACCAGTGCAGTGAGACAATAAAAATAAATAAAGAGGCCAGGTGCAGTGACTCACACCTGTAATCCCAGCACTTTGGTAGTCCGAGATAGGAGGATCACTTGAGCCCAGGAGTTTGAGAACAGCCTGGGCAACATAGTGAGACCCTGTCTTTAAAAACAAAACAAGAGGGCGGAGCAAGATGGCCGAATAGGAACAGCTCCAGTCTCCAGCTCCCAGCGCGAGCGACACAGAAGACAGGTGATTTCGGCATTTTCAACCGAGGTACTGGGTTCATCTCACTAGGGATTGCTGGACAATCGGTGTAGGTCAGCTGCTGCAGCCCGACCAGCGAGAGCTGAAGCAGGGCGAGGCATTGCCTCACCTGGGAAGCGCAAGGGGGAAGGGAATCCCTTTTCCTAGCCAGGGGAACTGAGACACACAACACCTGGAAAATCGGGTAACTCCCACCCCAATACTGTGCTTTACCAAGGGTCTTAGCAAACGGGCATACCAGGAGACTATATCCCACACTTGGCTGGGAGGGTCCCACGCCCACGGAGCCTCCCTCATTGCTAGCACAGCAGTCTGTGATCTAACGGCAAGGCAGCAGTGAGGCTGGGGGAGGGGCGCCAGCCATTGCTGAGGCTTAAGTGGGTCAACAAAGCCTCTGGGAAGCTCGAACTGGGTGGAGCTCACAGCAGCTCAAGGAGGCCTGCCAGTCTCTGTAGACTCCACCTCTGGGGACAGGGCACAGCTAAACAACAACAACAACAACAACAGCAGCAGCAGCAGAAACCTCTGCAGACGCAAACGACTCTGTCTGACAGCTTTGAAGTGAGCAGTGGATCTCCCAACACGGAGGTTGAGATCTGAGAACGGACAGACTGCCTGCTCAAGTGGGCCCCTGACCCCTGAGTAGCCTAACTGGGAGACATCCACCACTAGGAGCAGACCGACACCCTACACCTCACATGGTGGAGTACACCCCTGAGAGGAAGCTTCCAAAGCAAGAATCAGACAGGTACACTCGCTGTTCAGCAATATTCTATCTTCTGCAGACTCTGCTGCTGATACCCGGGAAAACAGGGTCTGGAGTGGACCTCAAACAATCTCCAACAGACCTACAGCTGAGGGTCCTGACTGTTAGAAGGAAAACTAACAAACAGGAAGGACACCCACACCAAAACCCCATCAGTACGTCACCATCATCAAAGACTAGAGGCAGATAAAACCACAAAGATGGGGAAAAAGCAGGGCAGAAAAGCTGGAAATTCAAAAAATAAGAGCACATCTCCCCCTGCAAAGGAATGCAGCTCATCGCCAGCAATGGATCAAAGCTGGATGGAGAATGACTTTGACGAGATGAGAGAAGAAGGCTTCAGTCCATCAAACTTCTCAGAGCTAAAGGAGGAATTACGTACCCAGCGCAAAGAAACTAAAAACCTTGAAAAAAGAGTGGAAGAATTGATAACTAGAATAATTAATGCAGAGAAGGCCATAAATGAACTGACAGAGATGAAAACCATGACACGAGAAATACGTGACAAATGCACAAGCTTCAGTAACCGACTCGATCAACTAGAAGAAAGAGTATCAGTGATTGAGGATCAAATGGATGAAATGAAGTGAGAAGAGAAATCTAAAGAAAAAAGAAGAAAAAGAAATGAACAAAGCCTTCAAGAAGTATGGGATTATGTAAAAAGACCAAATCTACGTCTGATTGGGGTGCCTGAAAATGAGGGGGAAAATGGAACCAAGTTGGAAAACACTCTTCAGGGTATCCTCCAGGCGAACTTCCCCAACCTAGTAGGGCAGGCCAACATTCAAATTCAGGAAATACAGAGAATGCCACAAAGATACTCCTCGAGAAGAGCAACTGCAAGACACATAGTTGTCAGATTCACCAAAGTTGAAATGAAGGAAAAAATGTTAAGGGCAGCCAGAGAGAAAGGTCGGGTTACCCACAAAGGGAAGCCCATCGGACTAACAGCAGATCTCTCGGCAGAAACTCTACAAGCCAGAAGAGAGTGGGGGCCAATATTCAACATTCTTAAAGACAAGAATTTTCAACCCAGAATTTCATATCCAGCCAAACTAAGTTTCATAAGTGAAGGAGAAATAAAATCCTTTACAGATAAGCAAATGCTTAGAGATTTTGTCACCACCAGGCCTGCCTTTCAAGAGACCCTGAAGGAAGCACTAAACATGGAAAGGAACAACAGGTACCAGCCATTGCAAAAACATGCCAAAATGTAAAGACCATCAAGGCTAGGAAGAAACTGCATCAACTAATGAGCAAAATAACCAGTTAATATCATAATGGCAGGATCAAGTTCACACATAACAATATTAACTTTAAATGTAAATGGACTAAATGCTCCAATTAAAAGACACAGACTGGGAAACTGGATAAAGAGTTAAGACCCATCAGTTTGCTGTATTCAGGAGACCCATCTCACATGCAGAGACATACATAGGCTCAAAATAAAGGGATGGAAGAAGATCTACCAAGCAAATGGAGAACAAGAAAAAGCAGGGGTTGCAATCCTAGTCTCTGATAAAACAGACTTTAAACCATCAAAGATCAAAAGAGACAAAGAAGGCCATTACATAATGGTAAAGGGATCAATTCAACAGGAAGAACTAACTATCCTAAATATATATGCGCCCAATACAGGAGCACCTAGACTCATAAAACAAGTCCTTAGAGACTTACAAAGAGACTTAGACTCCCATACAATAATAATGGGAGACTTCAACACCCCACTGTCAACATTAGACAGATCAACGAGACAGAAAATTAACAAGGATATCCAGGAACTGAACTCATCTCTGCACCAAGCAGACCTAATAGACATCTACAGAACTCTCCACCCCAAATCAACAGAATATACATTCTTCTCAGCACCACTTCACACTCATTCCAAAATAGACCACATAATTGGAAGTAAAGCACTCCTCAGCAAATGTACAAGAATGGAAATTATAACAAACTGTCTCTCAGACCACAGTGCAATCAAACTAGAACTCAGGATTAAGAAACTCAATCAAAACCACTCAACTACATGGAAACTGAACAACCTGCTCCTGAATGACTACTGGGTACATAACGAAATGAAGGCAGAAATAAAGATATTCTTTGAAACCAATGAGAGCAAAGATACAACATACCAGAATCTCTGGGACACATTTAAAGCAGTGTGTAGAGGGAAATGTATAGCACTAAATGCCCACAAGAGAAAGCAGGAAAGCTCTAAAATTGACATCCTAACATCACAATTAAAAGAACTAGAGAAGCAAGAGCAAACACATTCAAAAGCTAGCAGAAGGCAAGAAATAACTAAGATCAGAGCAGAACTGAAGGAGATAGAGACACAAAAAACCCTTCAAAAAATCAATGAGTCCAGGAGTTGGTTTTTTGAAAAGATCAACAAAATTGATAGACCTCTAGCAAGACTAATGAAGAAAAGAGAGAAGAATCAAATAGATGCAATAAAAAATGATAAACGGGATATCACCACTGACCCCAGAGAAATACAAACTACCATCAGAGAATACTATAAACACCTTTACGCAAATAAACTAGAAAACCTAGAAGAAATGGATAATTTCCTGGACACTTACAGTCTCCCAAGACTAAACCAGGAAGAAGCTGAATCCCTGAATAGACCAATAGCAGGCTCTGAAATTGAGGCAATAATTAATAGCCTACCAACCAAAAAAAGTCCAGGACCAGATGGATTCACAGCTGAATTCTACCAGAGGTACAAGGAGGAGCTGGTACCATTCCTTCTGAAACTATTCCAATCAATAGAAAAAGAGGGAATCCTCCCTAACTCACTTTATGAGGACATCATCATCCTGATACCAAAGCCTGGCAGAGACACAACAAAAAAAGAGAATTTTAGACCAATATCCCTGATGAACATTGATGCAAAAATCCTCAATAAAATACTGGCAAACCAGATCCAGCAGCACATCAAAAAGCTTATCCACCATGATCAAGTGGGCTTCATCCCTGGGATGCAAGGCTGGTTCAACATACGCAAATCAATAAATGTAATCCAGCATATAAACAGAACCAAAGACAAAAACCACATGATTATCTCAATAGATGCAGAAAAGGCCTTTGACAAAATTCAACAGCCCTTCATGCTAAAAACTCTCAATAAATTCGGTATTGATGGAACGTATCTCAAAATAATAAGAGCTATTTATGACAAACCCACAGCCAATATCATACTGAATGGGCAAAAACTGGAAAAATTCCCTTTGAAAACTGGCACAATGCCGGGCGCGGTGGCTCAAGCCTGTAATCCCAGCACTTTGGGAGGCTGAGACGGGTGGATCACAAGGTCAGGAGATCGAGACCATCCTGGCTAACACGGTGAAACCCCGTCTCTACTAAAAAATACAAAAAACTAGCCGGGCGAGGTGGCGGGCGCCTGTGGTCCCAGCTACTCCGGAGGCTGAGGCAGGAGAATGGCGTAAACCTGGGAGGCAGAGCTTGCAGTGAGCTGAGATCCGGCCACTGCACTCCAGCCTGGGCGACAGAGCCAGACTCAGTCTCAAAAAAAAAAAAAAAAAAAAAAAAAGAAACCTGGCACAAGACAGGGATGCCGTCTCTCACCACTCCTATTCAACATAGTGTTGGAAGTTCTGGCTAGGGCAATCAGGCAAGAGAAAGAAATCAAGGGTATTCAGTTAGGAAAAGAAGAAGTCAAATTGTCCCTGTTTGCAGATGACATGAGTGTATATTTAGAAAACCCCATTGTCTCAGCCCAAAATCTCCTTAAGCTGATAAGAAACTTCAGCAAAGTCTCAGGATATAAAATTAATGTGCAAAAATCACAGGCATTCTTATACACCAGTAACAGACAGACAGAGAGCCAAATCATGAATGAACTTCCATTCACAATTGCTTCAAAGAGAATCAAATACCTAGGAATCCAACTTACAAGGGATGTAAAGGACCTCTTCAAGGAGAACTACAAACCACTGCTCAGTGAAATAAAGAGGACACAAACAAATGGAAGAACATACCATGCTCATGGATAGGAAGAATCAATATTGTGAAAATGGCCATACTGCCCAAGGTAATTTATAGATTCAATGCCATCCCCATCAAGCTACCAATGACTTTCTTCACAGAATTGCAAAAAATTACTTTAAACTTCATATGGAATCACAAAAGAGCCCACATTGCCAAAACAATCCTAAGTCAAAAGAACAAAGCTGGAGGCATCACGCTACCTGACTTCAAACTATACTACAAGGCTACAGTAACCAAAACAGCATGGTACTGGTACCAAAACAGAGATATCGACCAATGGAACAGAACAGAGTCCTCAGAAATAATACCACACATCTACAGCCATCTGATCTTTGACAAACCTGAGAAAAACAAGAAATGGGGAAAGGATTCCCTATTTAATAAATGGTGCTGGGAAAATTGGCTAGCCATAAGTAGAAAGCTGAAACTGGATCCTTTCCTTACTCCTTATACGAAAATTATTTCAAGATTGATTAGAGACTTAAATGTTAGACCTAATACCATAAAAACCCTAGAAGAAAACCTAGGTAATACCATTCAGGACATAGGCATGGGCAAGGACTTCATGTCTAAAACACCAAAAGCAATGGCAACAAAAGCCAAAATTGACAAATGGGATCTAATTAAACTAAAGAATTTCTGCACAGCAAAATAAACTACCATCAGAGTGAACAGGCAATCTAAATAATGGGAGAAAATTTTTGCAATCTACTCATCTGACAAAGGGCTAATATCCAGAACCTACAAAGAACTCAAGCAAATTTACAAGAAAAAAAACCCCATCAAAAAGTGGGCAAAGGATATGAACAGACATTTCTCAAAAGAAGACATTCATACAGCCAACAGACACATGAAAAAATGCTCATCATCACTGGCCATCAGAGAAACGCAAATCAAAACCACAATGTGATACCATTTCACACCAGTTAGAATGGCAATCATTAAAAAGTCAGGAAACAACAAGTGCTGGAGAGGATGTGGAGAAATAGGAACACTTTTACACTGATGTTGGGATTGCAAACTAGTTCAACCATTATGGAAAACAGTATGGCGATTCCTCAAGGATCTAGAACTAGAAGTACCATATGACCCAGACATCCCATTACTGAGTATATACCCAAAGGATTATAAATCATGCTGCTATAAAGACACATGCACACAGATGTTTATTGTGGCACTATTCACAATAGCAAAGACTTGGAATCAACCCAAATGTCCATCAGTGACAGACTGGATTAAGAAAATGTGGCACATATACACCATGGAATACTATGCAGCCATAAAAAAGGATGAGTTTGTGTCCTTTGTAGGGACATGGATGCAGCTGGAAACCATCATTCTTAGCAAACTATCGCAAGAACAGAAAACCAAACACCACATGTTCTCACTCATAGGTGGGAACTGAACAATGAGATCACTTGGACTCAGGAAGGGGAACATCAGACACAGGGGCCTATCATGGGGAGGGGGGAGAGGGGAGGGAATTCATTGGGAGTTATACCTGATGTAAATGACAAGTTGATGGGTGCTGACGAGTTGATGGGTGCAGCACGCCAACATGGCACAAGTATACATATGTAACAAACCTGCACGTTATGCACATGTACCCTAGAACTTAAAGTATAATAATAATAATAATAATAATAATAAACCCCTTATACCATACACAAAATTAACTCAAAATAGACTTAAAAAGCCAAAACAATACAACTTTTAGGAGAAAATTTGAGAAAGCCTCTGAGACCTTCAGTTAGGCAGAAATTTAGATGTGATACTAAAAGCACAGTCAATAAAAGAAAGTTGATGAATTGGTCCTCATCAAAATTTAAAATGTTTACGCTTCAAAAGACAGCAATAAAAATAAAAAGGTCAGGTGTGGTGGCTCACGCCTGTAATCCTAACACTTTGGAAGGCTGAGGTGGGAGGATCAGGAGTTTGAGACCAGCCTGGGCAACATAATGAGACCTCCCATCTCTTAAAAAAAAAAAAAAAAGAAAAAGAAAAAGATCAGTGTGCCTTGGGTAAAATATTTGTAAAACACGTATGTGATAAAAGACTTATATCCAGAATATACAGAAAATGTCTACAACTCAATAAGACAAGCAACCGAATCAAAAAATGGTCAAAAGATGCGAATAAACATTTAAGTAAAGAAGATATACAAATGGCTCTAGGCACATGAAAAGATGCTCAGTATCATTAGTCATCAGGCAAATACAAATTTAAAAACCACAAAGAGATGCCATTCATACTACTATTGCTTAGAATAGCTATAATAAATAAGACACAGTAACAAATGTTGGCAAGGATGTGGAGAAATTGGAACCTTCCTGCATTGCTGATGGGATTATAAAATGGTTCAAACACTTTGGAAAACAGACTGGCATTTCCTCAAAAGGTTGAGTATAGAGGTACCATATGACACAGAAACCCCACTACTAGGTACATACCTGAGAGAAATGACAACGTATGTCCACATGAAAACTTGTCCACAAATGTTTACGATAGCATTTTTCACTGTAGCCAAAAAGTGAAAATAAGCTAAATGTCTACCAACCAGATAAATGGATGGGCACTATGTTCAGTGATGAAATGATGGGCAGTTTTTTAAATTATTTTCTACATTTTCTTTAATGACTTAACATTAAATATTTGAAAATACTTTGTAAGGAGTATTTTTTAATGCAAGAGATAACTGATGACCCAACCCATTAAGGCCTTTGATATGCCCTGTGGATCCTACCTAGGACATACTGTTCTTTTCTGAATGCAAATCTGAATTCATCTCAGAGAGCTTGTACTATGCTAAGTACTGCCTCACAACAATCCTGTAATTTAATTAACTACTAATAAATTCATCTTACAAATAAACTGAGATGTAGAAAGATTAAATAATTTTAGGGTCACCTATCTAGTAAGTAGTAGAGCTAAGTTTTAAATTTAATCTTCTGTTTTCCGAGTATGTGCTCTTAGCCACCAGGTTATACTACAGTGATGCTTTCTTTCATATTTTTCTTATGCTTTGTTTTGTTTTCCTCCATAGGGCTCCAGATTTTATGGAAATGAACTCAAGAAAGAAAAGCAGGTCAACCAACGAATTGAAAATATGATGCAACAAAAAGCTCAAATCACCAGCCAACAGCTAAGAAAAGCACAATTACAGGTATTAGTTAAATTGTTAAATAAAGTGGAAGCTGGTAGAATAGTAATTGACAGTTAAAATGTATTATCAAGTCATAACTGAAAACAAGATGAAATGTAAATGTTCATTATATTGTAAAGCATACATATTCAGCAAATGAACATACTTTTCTGAGTGTTGCTCTGCTCATTTACATAAAGACTCCACACCTAGACATTGTCACCTCTATTATACAGATGAGTAAATGAAGTCTTTTTTTTTTTTTTTTTTTTTTTGAGACGGAGTCTCGCTCTGTCGCCCAGGTTGGAGTGCAGTGGCCGGATCTCAGCTCATTGCACGCTCTGCCTCCCGGGTTTACGCCATTCTCCTGCCTCAGCCTCCCGAGTAGCTGGGACTACAGGCGCCCACCACATCGCCCGGCTAGTTTTTTGTATTTTTTAGTAGAGACGGGGTTTCACTGTGTTAGCCAGGATGGTCTCAATCTCCTGACCTCGTGATTTGCCCGTCTCGCCCTCCCAAAGTACTGGGATTACAGGCTTGAGCCACCGCGCCCGGCCGTAAATGAAGTCTTAATTAGGTTTAGTAACTTGCCCAGCTTGATAGGACAAGTAGTTGGCAAAACGAGGATTTAATCCAAAGCCTATGTTCTTTTTATTGTATACATACTTCGCAGCTAGAAAAAGGCCACAGGATAAATGTGGCATGTTTCTGCAATACTGATGTTGCAAAAATATTTGAGGAATATGTTAACTAATTAAATTGGAAAGTAACTTAAAACATAACCATGTTATAGTAAAATAAAAAGTCACACTATAGATTAGAATGCCAAATGTACATGAACTTTTAAGATAGAACACAAGACTTCTAAAATCTTGGAAGGTTTTTGCCTTCTCCAGGATTTCGGGAAGTAAATACTCAGTTTCCTCTTCTATTAAAAGTTATTTCAGGAGAAAAGTTTGGGAATATCCAAGTTGCAGGGCACTGTGTGGTAGACTGACAACTCAAAGCAGTCAAATTTCTGATAGTAAAACAAGTCATGGCAAGAGGTGTTTACTCTTTATCAAAATCTGATCCAATGTTAACAAAGCTCTAGTCTATAAGGTAACCGTAAAATTAGATTAATCTAATATGTTACAAAATCCTTCTCTTGTGACAGAGTTCAAAGATCATAAATTTTATGTTTTCTTTACCAAACTATATAATGTGTCATTTTTTGATACATATGCCTTCTCAGAGCACAAGATAATTTTTACATGGTCTTCTATTATGATGAAAGATGATCTATTTGTCATATCATCATTTTTAATGCTTCACAGCGTTCCACTGGATGGAGGTACCATAATTTATTTACCATATCCCACCTTGATTTCAGGTTTTTGTTTCATACGCAACCCTGTGATTATCCTTCTTACCTTTGTACTCTAGTGCTGTTATTTTGATCAAAGATGGTATCATTTTACATTTTCAGCATGAGAGTATTGATTTTCTCACATAATTGTAAGCCATTAATATTTCCTTATTGTGAGAATTTCCTCTTTTATTCTATTTGTGAGGATATATGCTAAGTTGCTAGCACAAGAAACCAAAAATGTAGTATTTTAAATAAGAGCTGCTTTCTTTCTCACATAAGTGAGTAGTTCTAGCTGGTGAGTGACTCTGATTATCATTTAGAGACCCAGGTTCTTTAAATCATGTTGTTCCATCATCCCCTGGTGTTATCCTTACCTGAATTAGCAAAACTGAATTATTTTCCATCCATATTCCATCTCCTGGTTAAGGAAGAAAGAAAGGGAAATAATTGAAGGCAAGTACAGTAATTTGCTATTAAACAAGTGCAAAAGAAGTTGTACACATTACTTCAGCTGACATTATTTGGCAAGAATTTAAGTTACATGGCCACACCTAACTGCAAGAGAAGCTGTAACTTTAGCTGGGTGCCCATGTGCCCAGCTGAAAATTCATTACTATGGAAGGAAGGAAGAATGGATTTTGGGATTCAAGTAGCAGCCTGAAGCAATGTTTTTTGGCCACATTTTTAGGGGAGTTTATATCTATCTTGATTTATAGGGTCTTAATATATTAGAGATTTTTTCTTGCCATTTGTTTTGAATATTTTTCCAATATATTATCTTTTAATTTTGCAGTTTTTCCCATATAATTTTTAATATTTCTGTAATCAAAGCCAGTGACTTTAAAAAAAATTGTATATATATGTATATATCTTCCTTTCACTTCAAAATTTATTTTTTTTAACTTTTAAGTTTGGGGTACATTTGCAGGTTTGTTATATAAGTAAACTGGTGTCATGAGGGTTTGTTGTACAGATTATTTTGTCACCCAGGCATTAAGCCTAGTACTACCCATTAGTTATTCTTCCTGATCCTCTCCCTCCTCCCATCGTCCACCCTCCAGTAGGCCCCAGTGTATGTTGTTCCCCTCTATGTGTCCATGTGGTTTCATGATTTAGCTCCCACTTACAAGTGAGAACATGCCGTATGTGGTTTCTGTTCCTTTGTTAGTTACTAGGGATAATGGCCTCCAGCTCCATCCATGTCCTTGCAAAAGACATGATCTCATTCTTTTTTATTGCCGCACAGTATTCCATGGTATATATGTATAAAATTTTCTTTATCCAGTCTATCATTGATGAGCATTTAGATTGATTCCGTGTCTTTGCTGTTGTGAATTGTGCTGCAGTGAACAAACACAAGCATGTATAAAAAGACCATATTTTTCAAAGCGGTTTTAGGTTCACAACAAAATTGAACAAAAGGTACAAAGATATTCCATATACTCCTTTCTCCCCACAGGCATAACCTCCCCTACTATCATCATCCCCCACCAGAGGGGTACATTTGTTACAGTTGATGAACCTACGTTGACACCACCTTATCACCCAAAGTTGATAGTTTACATTAGGGTTCAATATTGGTGGTGTACATTCTGTGGGTTTCGACAAATGTACAGTGAGTTGCATCCACCATTATAGTATCATAAAGAGTAGTTTCACTGCCCTAAAAAAATACTCTGTGCTCCATCTATTCATCCCTCCCTCCCCCAGTAACCCCTGGCAATCACTGACCTTTTTACTATCTCCATAGTTTTCCCTTTTCTAGAATGTCATATATTAGAATCATATAGGATGTAGCCTTTTCAGACTGACTGTTTTTACTTATGCAGTGTAAATGCATACATTTACATTTCCTTCATGTCTTTTCATGGCTTAATAGTTCATTTATTTTATGTACTGAATGTTATTCAATTGTCTGGATGTACCACAGACAATTTTTTTTTTTTTTTGAGATGGAGTCTCTCTCACTTTGTTGCCCAGGCTGGAGTGCAGTGGTGCAATTTTGGCTCACTGCAACCTCCGCCTCCCAGGTTCAAGCTTTTCTCCTCCCTTGGCCTCCCGAGTAGCTGGGATAACCAGTGCCCACCTCCATGCCTAGCTAATTTTTGCATTTTTTAGTAGAGACGGGGTTTCACCATGTTGGCCAATCTGGTCTCCAACTCCTGGCCTCATGTAATCCGCCCGCCTCAGCCTTCCAAAGTTCTGGGATTACAGGTATGAGCCATACCATAGACAACTGAATAATATTCAGCACATAAAATAAATGAGCTATCAAGCTATTTGTCCATTTACCTACTGAAGGTTACTTTGGTTGCTTCTAAGTTTTGGGAATTATGAATAAAGCTGCTGTAAATATCCATGGCCAGGCTTATGTATGGACATAAGTTTTCAACTCCTTTGGGTAAATACTAAGGAGTGCAATCGCTGGATAATATGGTAAAATAAAATTATGTTTAGCTTTATAAGAAACTGCCAAACTGTCTTCGAAAGTGACCATACCATTTTGTCTTCCCACCAACAATGAATGAGAATTCCTGTTGCTGAATATCATTGCCATCATTTGGTGTTGTCAGTATTGTGAATTTTGGCTATTCTAATATATGTATAGTGGTATCTCATTGTTGTTTTAATTTGCATTTCCCTGATGACATATGATGTGGAGCATCTTTTCATGTGCTTATTTGCCATCTGTTTATCTTCTCTGTTGAGGTGTCTGTTAAGGTCCTTGACCATTTATAATCAAGTTGTCTGCCTTCTTATTTTTGGTTCTTAAGAGTTCTTTGTGTATTTTGGACAACAGACCTGTATCAGATATGTCTTTTGCAAATATTGTTTCCCAACCTGTGGCTTTTCTTTTTATTGTATTGACAGTATCTTTCACAGAGCGGAAATTTTTAATTTTAATGAAGTCTAGTTTATCAATTATTTCTTTCATGGATTGTGCCTTTGGTATTGTATCTAAATAGTCATCATCAAATCCAAGTCCATCTGTATTTTCTCTTGTGTTATCTTCTAGGAATTTTATAGTTTTGCACTTTACAGTTAGGTCTGTGATTCATTTGAGTTCATTTTTGTGGAGGATATAAGTTCATCTCTTTTTTTTTTTTTTTTTTTTTTTAACATGTGGATATCCAATTGTTCCAGCACAATTTGTTAAAAAAAAAACTTTTCTTGCTAGGTGTGGCGGCTCACGCCTGTAATCCCAGCACTTTGGGAGGCCAAGGTGGGAAGATCGCTTGAGCCCAGGGGTTCAAGACCAGCCTAGGCAACATAGCAAGACCTTGCTTCTACAAAAAATAGAAAAAAATAACTGGGAGTGATGGCACAGGCCCATGGTCCTAGCTGTTTGGGAGGCCGAGGTGGGAAGATTGTTTGCGCCTGGGAGGTCGAGGTGGCAGTGAGCCATGATTGCACTCCTGCCAGGGCAACAGCATGAGTCTCCAGAAAAGAAAAAAGAAAAAAAAAAAAAGAAACTCTTATTCGTGTTACTGAGTCATTGCTCCTTTTTCAAAGACCAATTGTCTGTATTTATGTGAGTCTATTTCTGGGCTCTGTATTCTGTTTCATTGATCTATTTGTCTGTTCTTTTGCCAATACCACACTATCTTAATTACTGTAACTCTATAGTAAGTCTTGAAGTCAAGTAGTTTCAGTCCTTCAGTTTTGTTCTTGTTCTTCAATATTGTGTTGGCTAATTGGATCTTTTGCCTCACCATATAAATTTTAGAATCAGTTTGTTGACATCCACAAAATAACTTGCTGGGATTTTGACTAGGATTGCATTGAGTGTATAGATGAAGTTGGGAAGAACTGACTGGCATTTGATCATAGAGTCTTCCCCTTCATGAGTATGGAATATCTCTCCATTTAAGGATACTCCTTGGCTTACAATGGAGTTACATTTGGATAAACCCATTATAAAGCTGAAAAATTGTAAGTCAAACCATCATAAGTCTAGATATTCCCTGACTTAACGGTGGGATTATGTCCAGATAAAAACCCTTCATAAAGCTGAAAAATCTTAAGTTGAACCATCATAGGCCAGAGACTGTATTTAGTTCTTCTTTGCTTTTTTTCAGACTTTGTAGTTTTCCTCATGTTGATCTTGTACATATTTTGTTACATTTGTACCTAAGTATTTCATTTTTGGATGTTTTAATATAAATCGTAATGTGTTTTTTGTTTTATTTTGTTTTGTTTTTGAGACTCCCTCTGTCACCCAGGCTGCAGTGCAGTGGGATGACCTCAGCTCACTGCATCCTCCTCTTCCTGGGTTTAAGCGATTCTCTTGCCTCCACTTCCCAAGTGGCTGCGATTACAGGTGCCCACCACCATGCCTAGCTAGTTTTTGTATTTTTGGTTGAGACAGGGTTTCACCATGTTGGCCAGGCTGGTCTTGAACTCCTGAGTTCAAGTGATCCACCCGCCTCAGCCTCTGAAAGTGCTGGGATTACAGGTGTGAGCCACCATGTTTGGCCTCTAATGTGTTTTAAATTTTAAATTTTACTTGTTCATTGGTGGCATATAGGAAAGTGACTGACTTTTGTATATTAACCTTATATCTTGTAACTGATTATTATCACTTACTGGTTCCAGAAACGGTATTCTTATAATGGTTTTTTTGTTTTTTTTGTTTTTTTTGTTTTTTATTTTTGGTCTTGGTGTTGTACTTGGAAGATTATTCCTCACAGCCATGCCTATGTCTTCTTTTAGTATTTTTTTATAGCTCTTGGCATACTCATATCTTTAGTCAATTTGGAATTTGTTTTGATGTAAGGTGTGAAGTATGTTTTTCTTAAATGGTGTTATATTTTCCCTACATAGTATTATTTTCCCTAAATGGTGATTCACTTGTCCCAACTCCATTTATTGAATCATGAATCCTTTCTTCACTGAGTTGAAATGAGGCACTTCCAAATAAAAAAATTCTCAATTGTTCTTTGATTTATTTCTGGACTGTCTTCTAATAAGTTCAGTCTTTTCTTCTATCAGTAACATACAGTTTTAGTTATTGAACAGCAGGAATATAGTTTAATATTCTCCCTTGTAATGCTTCTTTAAATTTTTTTTTCTCATGCATGTTTCTTTCAAATAAACTTAGGCATCATTTTATCAAGGTTTTAAAAAAAATCAGTTCTATGCATAATAATATTATTTTTAAATTGATATTAATCCTTAAGCAATGTACTTTCTGGACGTTTTCATTTTATTGATCTATAACCTACAAATATATTTAACAGTTTTAATGATACAGTATATAAGTGATGCTAACAACTGTTAGCTATTCATACTATTTTTAAAGCTCATATCCTTAAATATACTAATAATCTGAAGGAATAGAAAGTATCTTCCATTGTGTAGCAGAATATAAGATTTTGTTCCAGTGTTGGTTGACTATTTCATCAGAGGCTCTCTGGCATCTTTTGCAACAGGAATGGCAGGAAATGTGTTTTATGTTGATTGTTAAATTGTTTCATTTGTTGAGCTTCCTCCAAAAGAAGTTGTATAAATGGGAGGGGATTGAGGAAGTTTGAGTCAAGAAGGCCTGAGAGAACAGAGTTGTTTCCATAGGAAATGTGTTTCTATTTTAGAGTCTTAAAATTTCCAAGTACTCAATTTTATTATGTGTGATATGATAGTATGAACTATTGCTAGTTGAGCTGAGGTAAGCAACTTCTACAGGCATGAACCCCCAGGGTGTTCAGAACCTCTCTTAAGTATACTTCACCCTTTCTCAACCTCAGTGGACTTCTTAAAGGCACAATCATTTTTTTTTTTTTTTTTGTAACTGACAAATTGTTGTATAAGAACATCGGTTCATAAATCAAGTAGACAAATGTTCATGTTACATTGCATGACAGCTATACAGCAAATCAGTGCATTGTGACCATTTTCGCAATTTATTGATTTGGGTTCTTTTTTTTTTTAAGAGACAGGATCTCTCTCTGTCACCCAGGCTGGAGTGCAGTGGTGCCATCATGGCTCACTACAACCTCCAACTACTGGGCTCAAACAATCCTCCTGCCTCAGCCTCCCAAGTAGGTGGGACTATAGGTGTACACTTTCACACCCAGTTAATTTTTTAAATTTTTTGTAGAGACAGGATCTCGCTATGTTGCCCAGGCTAGTCTCAAACTCCTGGCCTCAAGCTACCCTTCCACTTAAGCCTCCCAAAGGGGTTACAGGCATGAGTCACTGGGGCTGGCCAACAATTGATTTTATTAACTCAAATTTATTCAATAGTCTTGGGGAAATACTAACTTAAGAAAACAACAACAACAAAAAAAACCACATTATTTCTGAGTCTCCTCAATGTAATAGAAATGGGGGATTTTTAAAGAAAATAAGACATAATATGGATAGAAAATACACCATTACAGTTCAATTTGAGTGTATTTCAACATTACAGACTTTAAAAAATCTATTGTAGGGAAGCATCATAACATAATCAAAAACAGACTTCGGAGTAACTTGGTTTCACTGTTTAGTGCTAACATTTACTAGCTGTATGACTTAGGGCAAATTACTTACTCTTACTGAGCTTTAGTTTCATCTATAAAATGGGAACAATAATTATGATCTCAGAATTACGACCAGTAAATGATTTAACTTAGAAAGCACTTAGCATATTATATGACACATATACTCAATAAATGTAACTTCTACTTTTATAATTATAGATAATTAAGCCCTTATTGTATCCCTAGATAGGTGCATTATATGGGTGTCTCTTTTAATTCTTTCAATAACCTATTGAGGTTGGTTTAGTACCACTTTACAAATAAGGAAAGTAAGCATGAAAGGGGTTAAATTGCTCCGTGTCCTGTAACTAATGTAGTTAAATTGCAGTGCTAGGACCCAGACCAAACCTGTTATTCTGTTTTTTGTTTCTTTAAAAAAATCTATTATTATTATTATACTTTAAGTTCTGGGATACATGTGTAGAATGTGCAGGTTTGTTACATAGGTATACATGTGCCGTGGTGGTCTGCTGCACCCATCAACCCATCATCTACATTAGGTATTTCTACTAATGCTATCCCTTCCCTTGTCCCCCATCCCACAACGGGCCTTGACATGTGGTATTCCCCTCCCTGTGCCCATATGTTCTCATTGTTCAACTCCCATTTATGAGTGAGAACATGCAGTGTTTGGTTTTCTGTTCCTGTGTGTGTTTGCTGAGAATGATGCTTTCCAGCTTCATCCATGTCCCTGCAAAGGACATGAATTCATTTTTTATGGCTGCATAGTATTCCATGGTATATATGTGCCACATTTTCTTTATCCAGTCTGTCACTGATGGGCATTTGGGTTGGTTCCAAGTCTGATATTGTAAATAGTGCTGTAATAAACATACATGTACATGTGTCTTTATAGTAGAATGATTTATAATCCTTTGGGTATCTACCCAGTAATGGCATTACTGGGTCAAATGGTATTTCTGGTTCTAGATCCTTGAGGAATCGCCACACTGTCTTCCACAATGGTTGAACTAATTTACACTCCCGCCAACAGTGTAAACGCGTTCCTATTTCTCCACATCCTCTCCGCATCTGTTGTTTCCTGACTTTTTAATGATCACCATTCTAGCTGGCATGAGATGATATCTCATTGTGGTTTTGATTTGCATTTCTCTAATGACCATTGATGATGTGCTTTTTTGTTTGTTGGCTACATAAAGGTCTTCTTTTGAAAAGTGTCTGTTCATATCCTTTGCCCACTTTTGATGGGGTTGTTTTTCTCTTGTAGATTTGTTTAAGTTCCTTGTAGATTCTGGATATTAGCTCTCTGTCACATGGATAGATTGCAAAAATTCTCTCCCATTCTGTAGGTTGCCTGTTCACTCTGCTGATAGTTTCTTTTGCTGTGTAGAAGCTCTTTAGTTTAATTAGATTCCATTTGTCAAATTTGGCTTTTGTCGCAATTGCTTTCATTGTTTTAGTCATGAAGTCTTTGCTCATGCCTGTGTCCTGAATGGTATTGCCTAAGTTTTCCTCCAGGGTTTTTATGGTTTTAGGTCTTATATTTAAGTCTTTAATCTATCTTGAGTTAATTTTTGTATAAGGTGTAAGGAAGGGGTCCAGTTTCAGTTTTCTGCATATGACTAGCCAGTTTTCCCAACACCATTTCTTAAATAGAGAATCCTTTCCCCATTGTTTGTTTTTGTCAGGTTTGTCAAAGATCAAATGGTTGTAGATGTGTGGTGTTATTTCTGAGGCCTCTGTTCTGTTTCATTGTTCTATATATCTGTTTTGTTACCTGTACCATGCTGTTTTGGTTACTATAGCCTTGTGGTATAGTTTGAAGCCAGGTAGCATGATGCCTTCAGCTTTGTTCTTTTTGCTTAGGATTGTCTTGGCTATACAAGCTCTTTTTTGGTTCTATATGAAATTTAAAGTATTTTTTTCTAACTCTGTGAAGAAAGTCAATGGTACCTTGATGGGAATAGCATTGAATCTATAAATTACTTTGGGCAGTATGGCCATTTTTACCATATTGATTCTTCCTATCCATGAGCATAGAATGTTTTTCCATTTGTTTGTGTCCTCTCTTATTTGCTTGAGCAGTGGTTTGCAGCTCTCCTTGAAGAGGTCCTTCACATCCCTTGTAAGTTGTATTCCTAGGTATTTTATTTATTCTCTTTGTAGCAATCGTGAATGAGAGTTCACTCATGGTTTGGCTCTCTGTTTGTCTATTGGTGTATAGGAAAGTTTGTGATTTTTGCACATTGATTTTGTATCCTGAGACTTTGCTGAAGTTGCTTAGCAGCTTAAGGAGATTTTGGGCTGAGACAGTGGGGTTTTCTAAATATACAATCATGTTATCTGCAAACAGAGATAATTTGACTCCCTGTCTTCCTAATTGAATACTCTTTATTTCTTTCTCTTGCCTGGTTGCCCTGGCCAGAACTTCCAATACTGTGTTGAATAGGAGTGGTGAGAGAGGATGTCCTTGTCTAGTGCTGATTTTCAGAGGGAATGCTTCCAGCTTTTGTCCATTCAGTATGATATTGGCTGTGGGTTTGTCATAAATAGTTCTTATTTTGAGATACCTTCCATCGATACCTAGTTTAGTGAGAGTTTTAGCATGAAGGGATGTTGAATTTTTTCCAAGGCCTTTTCTGCATCTATTGAGATAATCATGCGGTTTTTGTCTTTGGTTCTGTTTACGTGATGGATTTCGTTTATTGAATTGCATGTGTTGAACCACCCTTGCATCCCAGGGATGAAGCTGACTTGATTGTGGTGGTTAAGCTTTTTAATGTACTGCTGGATTCGGTTTGCCAGTATTTTATTGAGGATTTTCACATTGATGTTTGTTCATCAGGGATATTGGCTTGAAATTTTTTTGTTGTTGTGTGTCTCTCAGGTTTTTTTGGTATCAGGATGATGCTGGCCTCATAAATGAGTTAGGGAGGAGTCCGTCTTTTTCTGTTGTTTGGAATAGTTTTAGAAGGAGTGGTACCAGCTCCTCTTTGTACCTCTAGTAGAATTCAGCTGTGAATTTTTGTACAGATAGGGTTTCTCCGTGTTGATCAGGCTGGTCTTGAACTCCCAACCACAGGTGATCTGCCCACTTCAGCCTCCCAAAGTGCTGGGATTTCACACATGAGCTACCATGCCTGGCTGTGAATCTGTCTGGTCCTGGACTTTTTTGGTTCATAGTCTGGCTAGCAGTCTGCCTATTTTGTTTATCTTTTCAAAAAACTAGCTCCTGAACTCACTGATTATTTTAAGAGATTTTCGTGTCTCTATCTCCTTCAGTTCTGCTGTGATCTCAGTTATTTCTTGTCTTCTGCTAGCTTTTGAATTTGTTTGCTCTTGCTTTTCTAGTTATTTTAATTGTCTTGTTAGGGTGTCAATTTTAGGTCATTCCTGTGTTCTTCTATGGCCATTTAGTGCTATAAATTTACCTCTAAACACTGCTTTAGCTGTGTCCTGGAGATTCTGGTACGTTGTGTCTTTGTTATCTTTGATTTCAAAGAACTTACTTATTTCTGCCTTAATTTTGTGTTTATCCAGGAGTCATTCAGGAGCAGATTATTCAGTTTCCATGTAGTTGTGCAATTCTGAGAGAGTTTCTTAATCCTGAGTTCTAATTTGATTGCATTGTGGTCTGAGAGACTGTTATGATTTCCGTTCTTTTGCATTTGCTGAGGAGTGTTTTACTTCCAATTATGTGGTCAATTTTAGAAAAATTGTGATGTGGTGCTGAGAAGAATGTATATTATGTTGATTTGGGTGGAAAGTTCTGTAGATGTCTATTAGGTCTGCTTGGTCCAGAGCTTAGTTCAAGTCCTGAATAGCCTTGTTAATTTTCTGTCTCAATGATCTGTCTAATATTGTCAGTGGAGTGTTAAAGTCTCCCACTGTTATTGTGTGGGAGTCTAAGTCTCTTTGTAGGTCTCTGAGAACTTGCTTTATGAATCTGGGTGGTATTGTATTGGGTGCATATATGTTTAGGATGGTTAGCTCTTCTTGTTGCATCGATCCCTTTACCATTATGTAATGCCCTTCTTTGTCTCTTTTCATCTTTGTTGGTTTAAAATCTGTTTTATCAGAGAATCAGAGACTGGGATTGCAATGCCTGCTTTTTTCCTCCTCCTCCTCCTCCTCCTCCTCCTCCTCCTCCTCCTCCTCCTC